>NC_056748.1:895405758-895540440 GCF_019279795.1 Protopterus annectens
TTTAATTTCAATTTTTATTTGTTGCCCACTGGAGCTTTTCTCCCAGGGCCTCTACTGAAAATGGAAATATATCCAGTTAGACTAGCCCGGTTAACAAATGTAAAATAAATAAATAAAAATAAATAAATAAAATAAATTCAGAATTTCAAGATCATAAAGCCGAAATTTTACAATCCCGAAACCCCAGAAGCACGAATTTTAAAATTGTGAATCCTGTACTAACCATACACCACACACATACACAAAAACCTACACTTCATACAAGTTGGGGGGCAAGCCCCCTTGCACCCCCCACACCCCCCCTACTTAAATATACTAACTCCAAGGTCACACTACACAGACAAACACACAAAAACATCACCACACACCTTCATTCCCCTTGCGCACACACATCACAATCGCAACACACACTAAAGCCCCTAACCAACACCCTTAAACATAAATACTTACCTGAACTTCCACCTATCCATTCACACACCGCAACACCAGAAATGTTACTTCAACATCTCCGAACTTTGGGATTTTGAAATTCACACTTTTGGGTTTTCGGTGTTTGGAGCTTTCGGTCTTTATAATCTCGGTATTCTGAAATTCGATAATTTCAGAGTTTCGAGATTATAAAGTATTCCTTCCTACATATATATATATATATATATATATATATATATATATATATATACATATACACACTGCACATTCAGAAAACCTCAGTGATGTACAAGTAGAATAAAAGCCCAAGGACTTTAAAGATGAGGTAAGCTAGTGGAGAGGGAATAATGATGATAGAATCGTAAAGTTATGAGTCTTTCCTCTGAAAGGCTAGCAATGCATGTTCTTCTGTCAAGATGCCATCTTATAAAAACCAAAGTCCGTGAAAGTTTTAGCCGAGATTTTTCTATGTTTGCTGAGATGCCTAAGGACATATAGAAGTGAAGTAAATAGGCTCTGGCTGATAGAAAGGGCTCCCTTTTTGTTACAGCCAGGAACCAATTGTCCAGATATGGGAATATGCAAATCTGCACTTGTACTGTGTCATGGCCATCCACATATCTAAGTGACAATACAGCCTGCCCTTGACTGCTTTCAGAGAAGAACAGTAAGGTTACCATTCCGGAATGCTGAGGTTGCTTATTGGAGTAAAGTCCCCAAACTTTGGTTGCACAACCTCCTCTATCTGTGGGATAATGTCCACTAAAGGGACCTCCTATCCCATGGCTGCTCCTGTCTGAAGAGAAGTGAAAAAAAAGTGTTAGGATTTATTATTTTTTTGCTTTGTTTAAGTCAAAGGTCAGGATCTCTGAGGAGGTCACAAAAAAAAAAAAAAAAAAAACACGAAGGCAGACAGCTTCATACCTTCTTTCTCACTCTTCAGGATTTTTTCCCACTGATGATGGTATTAACATTAACAAAAGATGTCTTGAAGTTGCCCACAAAATTGCAAAAGAGGAGCCAGGAGTGGTGTCTCATCATTATTCAGTGTCTGCCATTCTAACAGCTCAATCCTCCACATTATGCATCATGGAGGCTGGAAATAATTAAAATAGCTGAGACTCAAGTTGCTTCCGAGTGTCACAAGTGACAGGTTTCCCCAAACTAACATTCACTCTGCTAGACCTCTTTGGTATTTTGTCATACGAGTTTAATTCAGCAATCTGACAACCAACATGCCTAAAGCATATATTTGCTGGCCAATGCAATCCACTGGACTAGACTCCTTGTTTAGGACAGTGGATCACTGAACTGTCATTGGACAGTTCCTTCTTGATGGCTGCTGCCACAATAATGATTGAGTTCACCAGAGTGTCCTTGCTCTAATGTGATCTATCCTTATTTAGGTGCCCTCTCTCCCACTAGGTACATCATGCAGTTGGTAGGAGGGATCACCCAAGAAGTAGAGGGTGCAAGTCTGATGGCCTCAAAAGAACCTCCTTGTCTGGTGAAGGGGAGTAGTCATTGGGACAAGAACCTCTCTGACACAATAATTCTAAAATCTCACCAAACTTGGCACCCTATGCAGGGGGACGGGGGGGGGTCAATGCCTGCAGTGAGAGACTCCACAAGGGAACTGATATCCCTTTTCTTAAGCATATGCTTTTGTGGTGGTTCCAGAGTGCCAAGACTCATGATGACCTACAAAGTCAGATGGCTTAAGACCTTAAGAACTGCCCTGTCTCTGGGAAGTATGATGAGGAGGCAGTCTCTGATTTTAGTAGAGGGATTTGGATGCACCGTAGTTGTCACCACAGTTGTCATCAAGGGTTCCAATCCTCTTGGTGCAGATGAAGGAAGCTCAGGGTAATGATAACAGTTCTAAACTCTCCAGCACTGATCCCCATACTGGGGAAAAGGCTGCTATCTGGGGAAACCCAAGGCCAACGCAACCTTCCCTAGAAACTGAGGGAGATGGGATGATACCCATATCAATTTGAGCCTTAATGAAGGCTCTCATCATCCGTTTCAAGTCAAAATCAATAGAACTCTGAACAGAACTAGTAGACCTTTGTGTTTGTGCGCATCATATATTATTTAATTGCTAACCTGCATGTTATTTTTCCAGTGTACTAACTTAACAGGTTAGCAATTAAATAATTGCTTTGTAGATACTTACACAAGCTATTTAAGCATTATTAGCATGTAAACCCAAGGTGATAAATACCACCTAATGCCGTATAAACATTAAAATTAATACTGGGAATGCCATTCAACTTCTAAGTTCAAAAGTATTGTTTAAAATGATTTTTATAGAAAACACTTTGACAAGAAACTTTGTTTACACAAAAAGTGTGTTCACATTTGTCTCTAAAAACAAAACATTATCTCACAACTTTAGACATCATGTTTAAGACTGTATCTAAAGAAACTTAAAACTGCCAGTTCTCTGGAGGATTATTCTGTATAGTTTCTCTCCTTTTGCTGGAATCACATACCTGCACTCTTTTTATTTCTTCTGGGATGACAAAATGGCTTCCCTCACAGCAAGTATAATTTACTAGATATTCTGTTGTTTCAAACTTCTGTTACTTCTCACAAGCAAACTGACTCTGAAGGACTTAAGAGGGCAGTATTTCCTGTCTTTGCATCATCATGCTTGTCACTTTGATGATAAAAGTTGGATCCATCTAGTAGAAGGACTCCACTTCAAGACAGGTCACACTGGGCATGAGAAGGCAGCAACTGCATAAAGGGAAAGCAGCCAGACTGTCTTCTGATGATAAACAATTCCTTAGGAAGGGTTAAGCAAACAGGGTATTTACCTCAGGTACAAGATTGTGTTGAACACTGAAACTTATATAAAATTTTAAGGTCTGACTGCTTACAAATTGTCATTAATTCACCATCACCTATTAGTCTGTAAACTGTACACACTTCTGTTTTTTTTTTAAAGGTAGCTTTAGAATAGAACATCAAATTCCCTTTCTACATTCCTGACAGAAGCGACCGAGAAAAATGACGATACTTAATCATGAAAACTGTAACCATTGCTATGTTAAAAAAAAAGTGGATATGACATGCATATGTAATCAATGCTCCTTTCACTGAATGTATTATAATAAACACATTCCTGAATACAGAATTTTCTACAGCATTCATCCCTTTTTTAATTTCTCCAAATCTTTTGGGTTTTTATACCATGACGGGAAAAGAAACCATTCCTAAGTCAAAGAACGATTGAAGTTCATAAAATTTACATTGTTTCAATATTTGATATCAGCCAAAAGTGCTGACCCCACTATAAATATATACAGATAACTATAGTTAGTCCCATTATAAATAACAAGGTGAGCAAACAGGAACACAAGGCAGTAAAGGCCAGTAATGTACTTTACAATAACAGGCCTAAGTACGCAGTTTGATCTTATTACAAGCTACTTTATAACTTCTTTAAATATGAATTTCTTCATAAACTTAGTATAAAAAAGTGTTTAAAGACTATATAACTGTCAAACTGTTTTGAATTTGTTAACTCTGTAATTCTGATGCCAGTGGCCTAAAGTATTAAGAAAAAAAATGAATGAAGCACCAAGGCCAGAAATACACTTCACTGAAACATTCATGTGGGTGGGTTTTGAGCCACAACTGGCTCCTGCATTAATACACCACCAAGGAAGCAAGCTCTAATTCACCTCACTTGAAACCACTTATAGCCTTACATCCACTTGACAAATTCCGAAACTCAAAATAGACAACTGTACACAGACACTGCCATTTAACAAAGCATGTCCTTCAATAAGAAAACTATCAACAGAAGTAAAAAGCATACAAACCAAGTACCTAAACACAAAAACTTTCTTAAAAGCCTTTCTGCTGAACACAGTCACACCCACACACTAATTACTGTCTGTAAGCCTACTGTTATTGTGACACAGAGACTCTCCTGTTTTTGGTCTGTATATTTAATATTTTTAATAGTTATTCAAACTTTTTCTTCTTATATTGCTTCAGGCTTCTCCTTTGAAGAATTTGCTTAATTTTAAAGGTTAATATCCTATGGGAGAATATGTTACCAAATATCAAATATGTTAAGTAAAATTCTAAACTGAAAAAAAACAAGTTCACACAATCATAAACATGTCTCAGACAGATGATTTTATTTGAATGTCTGTTAATATAATGGTAAGAGTACACTGACATTACATGATTTTTTTAAATGGGAGCAAGTATACACTTAAATGAATATTATATATATTTATATACATATATATCTGTGTGTGTATGTATATGTATATACATAAAAACTACAGAAATATCTAGCCAAGTTAGAGTTTTCACTGTGTGATACCTCAAACCTCCTGTAATAGAGGCCCATGGGATATATGCAAATGACCCCTTAAGGACATCAAGTGTATCAGCTACATGGCTTCTGAATGACCATGACTTTTTACTTTTTCTTTTTAAGTCTTTGTGGATGCATTCAGGCCAATAATACATGCACATATATTTACAGCAGGACACAGAAAATAGCAGACAAAATTTCAGCAATTTAAAGCTGCCACATAGCAAATAATACAATAAACTAAAGCACATTTCAAATTAAAATGTACAATAATTAAAACACAAAGAAACATTAAGTATATAAACATAGGTACAACTATACTTTGTAGTTTAAAAGAAGGCAAGGAGGACATGTCCTTAATCCTCTCATATTACAAAGGGTTAAAATGGATTAAATGGGGGGGGGGGGGGGTTAAGCCCGGTCTAGGATTATATCAAAGCAATTTGTATTTGTTTGCTATTATACCTTTCAACAGGACCAAGAGCACAAGGGCTCTAATTATCTCAATTATGATGTGCCCTTTAAGGTTAGCAGCATAATATTGTGATATCCTGGGTATTCTTAGCTAGGCTAGGCTTGCAAAGGCTCTTGTGCTAGCAATCACCTATAAGCAAGCTTTTTTGCACTTACCTGATACCACCTTCAAGCAGCAGCTTAGCCGAGGACACTAACCTAATGACAGCCTACAAAGCATGCTTCAAGGTGTGCACAGGCCAGCACAATCACAACGAACATTCACTGTGGAACAATGATTAAGGAAGAGACTAAAACACGGGCAGTGAAAGCACTCGGCCAGTCCTGCTAAATCCACAGCTGTTATCATGAGGTCATCATCCAGATATGCATCTTCTAGGACTTTAAAAAACTATTCTCTCTTTATTTCAACACTCTAAAACAGGCTGTACTCTTTTAGATAAATCCTGAAGAAGGAATCATATGTTAGAAGATGAAGACAAAAACTCAAAAGGACTCCCCAGCACGATTCTGAGACTAGTAATTATGGAATTAACAAAAAAGTATGAAAATACAGGACAGTAAATGTTGACACTCACTGTTCTAATTTAAAGTTGTTTTTGCAGGGGACAAGCCCTACCGCACCCCCTACTATTTATATATAATTGTGTGTGTATGTGTGTGTGTGCGCACACCCATATATTAACTCTGAGATCACCTACACATCTATACCTCTGAGAAAAGGAAATAACCCGAGACACAGCAAACTAAGCCTTATTATATAAAAGTCCACATATTCCCATATTCAGTCTCATTATTCTGAGACGTGCACTAATGAGACGGGAAATCACACTTGCACTCCAAAGTCTACTTCAGTTGATGGGAAGACACAGAAATTACAAAAAAAAAGTTACAGATGAAAACTACAGATAGTAAATTATATCTGAGAACATTCCAGGCATCAAAAATACTCCAACAAAGCTGATATTCTTGCATAAACTGCTGATGCATTACATCAACTAGCCCTTCTTTGAAATACATTTCATTATATGGTTGCATACTGCAATGTACAGTCATACAGCACACAGTAAATCTAGGGTGTAACAGGTTCTCAATAAATCACAAACTCAGACCAAAGAAAACAACACAATAAAAATGACATTATCAAGGTGATGAACTATAAGACCAGCCACAAGAGGAAGGTGACTATGAAGAAAACCTCACCCGGGCTGAGCATGAAATTGGGCAATACTGATCAGTGCACTACTCTGGTAAATATAAATAAATAAAAGAGCAGCAGATACATAGCATGCCTCATTTGTCAGTTATAAGAATACCGCTGGCTCCAGAGAGACTTGCCCAACTGCATTTGGGAGGAATACTGCCTGCTGTTGTTGCTACTTTAATAATGTGCAAGAACACAGGAATCATCTAAATTCACAACATTTTGAATTTCTGTTTCAAAACTATGACTGTACTTCAAAAGTAATACATACGTATTTATTACAGAAATTAGCTTATTCAAGCAGCTTAAATTATTAACTACTACTGTGGGAAGACTGTCATAGCAGGGTAACAAATGAACTAAGACAATGATAAGGTCTAATCTGGGGAAAATTAAATTCAGCTGTTAGCAAAATTATCTATATGACAATACTGAATTACAAGAAATACTACTGCATAACTTTTTTTTTCTTTGGACATTAGTATTCTGACCAACAAGCAAGTTGGTTGTAAACATATACATTAAGGTATTATACACTTAACTGTGCAAGTCACAGCAGATTAGTAATAAACATCTAAAAAAGGCAAACTGTTTATATTTATTGTATATTTTACTGAAATATGTTTTTATCAAGTATGTGCATGGGTTCCTATTAGAAGAGCGAACGCTTAAATTATCGAACGCTCTTATATCGAACTTTAAAATGTGAAATCTGAAAATGTCGAAGGCACGAACATTTTTTTGTTTCCCCAGGCAAAAAATTTGCTTATCTGTTCCTTCAACATTTTAAGGTTTCACTTTAAGTTCGATAAAAGAGCATTCGCTATTTTTAGCGTTCGATCTTCTGATATAGACGCTTTGTGCATAGATCTACTTTTATCACCATGCATTCTATTACAAATTAACACACAGTTTCTCTTCCATGCTTCAAAACCTTCGGCACCATTTTTTTCTGTTGACCACACAACTCAATATTATATCTCTTTTGCCTTGATGGTTTTACCTATTCATCCCTTTCTGTTGACTATCTTGTTAAATCCTATTTTTTTTACTTTTTTTCAGAACCTCTATTTCTTTGCCCAAGAGTTCCAGAAAAATTCATTTTACCTTCCTACTCTGCAGACTGTAGAGAAACACTGTTGTACATTTCTTAAAAGTAAAGTTAGTTTCGGAAAAATGCCATAAAACACTGGCATCCATAAGTTTCTTACAGCATCAGAAAATAATGTTTCCACTAGTGTGGCAGTGGCTTTGCAGTGCCATTCATCTGCTTGTAGCAGAGGTGAACTGTAACTGCACCTCAGGGAAGGAGGTCCTGATGAGCTTGCAATAAATGGAGGACTGGTCTCATTTCCAGGTAATTTACTTGCAAGGTGGCATCTTGTCTATCCATGCCTCTTGGACTTTCCACCCCAAGCAATAAACTTCCCACCCCAGAGTCTACACAGCTATAGTACCTGTGACAGTGCAAAGATGAGGAGAAATGAGACAGCCCTACTTCAGGCTATTACCTTGTAGCCATCCACTGGGTGATGCTGGCAGCATGCTTGAAAAAAGACATATAATTGTGAAACAGGATCTAATATCGAAGACTGCTGAACCTTTAGTGCCCACTGCAAAACCTATCATATGAAACAATTCAAAGGTAACTAGGCAAACAACTGCTGCATGCGCCAGTACTCTAAGAATCAAGACTTGACGTTGGGGCAGAATGCGACAAAAGAGAACTGCTACCTGAAAGTTCTCTCTGGTGTGAAGCAAACTATTTGGTCACTATGTTCAGATGCATCCAATTAAAACTTGTGACTGTGATGGCTCCCAGTGGGACTTTACAGCATTCACCAAAATCCCCAAGGGCAAGAACAGCTGTAATAACTAATCCTATGCTTGACTCAGTGACTCCTGGGTGGGGCTACCTAGGAGATTGTTCACATATTGAGATGACTTACTGATTACATGCAGTCAGAGGTGAGATGCTACTAGTGCCATGCATTTGGTGGACACTGTAGGGGTTGTGGTAAGAGCAGATAGAGAGGCTCTGAACTGGTAATAACTGGCTCAAACCCTAAGGTATAGGGATTTCCAGTTCTGATGTGCAGATAGGCATTCTAGAGATCCACACAGCTCATCCAGTCATTGTCCAGTAATCCAGTAAACATAGGACTGGATGTGACCATCCAGAATTTGTTTTTCTGGACATACTGGCTAAGGCTACTTAAGTTTACAATGAGCCTGAGGTCCTTCACCTTGTTTGGTACTAAAAAGAAACTTGAATAAACTCATGCTCCTCTAGAGTCTGGTGGAACCTTATGGTTGGCTCTTTTGTTTAACAGGTTTGTAACCTTGAGTTTAGTTGCCGCCTTCTGATAGGGAGGGACATCAGGAAAGGGGAAAGAATGTATACCTGAAGGACAGATACAGGAAACAGAGCAGTTTCTGAGTATTGCTTCCATTATCCATCAGTTCCATGTGATGACCTGCTATACTATCAGATGGAGAGCTATTTGACCCCCACACACACACACACACACACACTACCTCTAGAGCTAGACAGTCAGGCAAGTCAACAGGGATTCTGTGGCAAGCTCACATTGGGATGGCTAAAGAATTCCTGTATCTGCACATTCCCTTGGCCATGACAATCCCTATTTGAACGCTGCTTGAAGGAAGGTAGTTCAGCCTTTTTGAACTATAAGTTCTTTGCACTCGTTCTGATTCATTGATAAGGCTTCTCAGTGGAATAGAGGCTACAAATACTTTCTCTTCCTGCTCACTTCTGATAAGCATATCCTTCACTTATGGTCCAAATAAGGAGGATTTGTCATACAGAGCACTGGTGAAGGACACCTTGTGGTTTTCCGCAAAACTGCAATGCCTCAGTCAGGCAAGTCGACATATGGCTATGCCTGATCCGACTGCTCTTGTCATGTTATGGATAAATCTCCCAGAGTGCAGAGACAGTACCCATTATCTCTGCCCTGATTCCAGCTTGCATCATAAATTACTGTAAAGCAACTTTTTCAATACGTCTAGCACCAAGTCTGCTAGGTTACACTGCAAACATATCAAGTGGCTCACAATTCAGTGCCCTAAGGGAGAATAGATAGCTTGTTTGTGCCTTTTGTATAAAGTGATCCACAGTCTGAGACACCTTATCTGTAGGGATGGATTTCAAGGCTCTCCTCAGAGGACGCTTTAAGGGCAGCTGTCACTGATGAAATCAGCCAAACTACTCAATTACTGCCTGCTTGGGCGGGGGGGGGGGTGGGGGGGTGGAGAATCATATCAGTCTTCTTAGGATAAGCGCAGTCATGTTGGGCTCTTGGTATGCCTTTTTCATGACCAAAGCAATCATGCAGTCAGTGGGAGGGACCTCCCAAGGCATAGGCAGGATGGAATGAAAAGCCTCTTGTAATACTTCTTCCTTGGAAAGCTAGGTCAACTGTCCATGACACTTTCTGTTGCATTAATCCTAACATCTCCACAAATTTGGGGCCATCAACAAGGGGACTGGATGGCAAGACTCCCCTTTGTCAAATCTGGCATCTGGAGTGGGAACTCAGAGAGAAAAGATGCCTCCTTTTGCACTGACTCTTTTTAGGAAAACTCATACGGGCTTGTCTTGACTGCTCAGGAAAGGAATGCTCTCCAGATGACCTAGACCACTGGTGGTTTTCTGTTCTCTGTCCAGCTTGGAAGACAATGAAAGACCCAAGACATCAGATTAAGGGGCATCCTAGGGTGTGTCCAACACTGAAGCACCCTCCCAGAGCTCTAACAGCTTGATAGGTTGCACAAACACAGTTTCCTGTCCCTTTGCTGTTGCTGCCAAGACCATCAACACCAACACCACTGATCAGTCAGCAGGCTCTGACACCCAAGATGTCAATGCTGACTTGAAAGCTTTGAGTCTTGGTACTGACACCAATACAAAGAGTGAGGAATGATTCAGAAAAGAGGGATGGTGTTGATGCTGAGCATAGTACCCAAAAGATCACAGCAAAAGTTGAAGTTGAACCATCTACACTGTTGACTAAAGGTCTAGTAGACCCTGTCATCAAAAGACCCATTGCCAAGGTTACCATTACCAACAGTGCCAGGGCAAAAAGCAAGAGTCCTATCAGTGCTGAAACTGAAGGCTGTTGGAAGGCAGTTTGTTCCAACACTCCCAGTGATGAGAATGGGCCCAGGGAAGGAAAAGTGCATACCAAGTGAAGGATACCTTCTCTACCCCCTGGAAACAATGGGGGAAGAGACAGCACCAACTGTGATCTGAGCCTTGACCAAGGTCTTCAGCATCTTGTCTCAGTCAAGGTGAATATAAGGACTTTGCAGAGATCTAACTTACCTAACTGACATAGAAGAGGAATGTCCAGACTCTTGATATCAGTTTCCAAGGAGGAGAAAATACTCAATTTTCTTCTGGGAGCAGTGTCAGGAAAAGTATGGAAACCTCCAGTGGGTTTGCTCCACGGCTGCACTAGGTCTCTCTGTTGACTTGAGTGCAGAAATATCCTTTTTAATAACCTTGGGAAAAAGGGCTGTCCTGATATTTGGTTGTTATAACTCCCTTTACTCTACATTCCTCCTTGTGTTTGATCTCTGTGAGAAGAAGTCCTTTTACCATTAGCTTGTTCCTCCTTACGTGCAGGGTCCTGTAGACAAAATTTCAGCAGATCTCTCAAGGATTATCCTCAGGCATACAACATATAGTTTGTGTCTTACCAGGGAAAGGAACCTTGTGGCTAAATCTGTTGGACTTCTCAACCTTACCCTTAGCCAAAATTAATAACTAATAACCAATTGGAGAACTCCAGCAGGCACCACACAAATAGACTTTTGTGTCTGTATCTGACTGACCTCTGAGAAGCAGATTAAATTTGAATTCAGAATGTACATACTTTCTTTTTGTTATTGTTTTTTACTTGAAAACAACAAAAATCAGGATACAGCTCTGTTAATTACAAACCACTTCATTAAATACACATCCAAATAGAACCAAGCACTTTTGTCCCTTAATGACAGGACTTCATCAGAGTTATCGCTAACCAGCTCATTCTTACTTTTAAATATAAAACCCCCAATCAGAACCAATCTAGGAACTTAAATTAATAATTAAACCATACATGTTTAAAGTGAAATGGTGCATATTTGAAATGCATATACTTCCTAATAAATAAATAAATAAATAAATAAATAAATAAATAAATAAATAAGGCAAATATTAAATAACCATTTGTTACAAAAGCATTTTAAAAATGTTTTGAAGAACATTATTTTCTCAACCAGTAAACTTACTAAAACTCATATCCATAACAGTAAATATCTAAATGCAGCAATGCTACTCCTTCCAGTTGTGTTCTAATATATTGTAATATACTATTCTTTAATACAACAATAAGTGTACATATATTAACAAAGTAGTATTACAAATATACTCTATTTTAAATATACTACTTTAGAAACTATTGTCTAGTAAACCTTCACAATTTTCATTAATAAATGTTTGTGGTAACCCCTATCTTTAAACATACCCCACAAATTATGAAGTTCTCTCTCAAAAATCTTATTTCTGCTTATCAGTCTAGACAGATGTACCATCTGTCCTTTAACAATTCCCTTTGTCTGATATAAGGGATGGCAAGTGTAGATATGAATTAGAAAAAGTCTTTTTTCTGTAAATAGTGATGTAAAACTTTTCAAATTCCTATCTTTACATAAGGTTACGTTTAAACAGTTAATCCTATCACAATCATACTGAAATGTAAACCTTAAAAAAACCTGTGGTAGTCTCTAACTATTTAATAAATAAAGTTAATTATTCAACTGTACCCTGTCAGAGTATTAAAATATCATCCAAAAATCTAAAGTATGTATGGATGAATTTCTGGAATTCAGAGTTAAAAATACCACCTTTTTACCACTCTGCAAGCACCCAGTTAGCATAAATGGCAGCACAAGCTGCCCCCCATTGCTACCCCTGAGGCCTGGTGAAAGTATTCATCTTCGAAGTAAATAAAATTATTATTAAGGAACGGTGTCTAATAGAGTGTCAATTATCAAAATCTCTCTTGTAGATATAAATTATTTTTGTTTTATAAACTCATTTAGTAAATACTGCCATCAGAATGGGGAATTACAGTAAATAAATTAATTACATCAATGGTAACAAACAGAGGTTACCCCCAAAATGTATTAATACCTGTTAGAGATGCAGATTTTAAAGGTAGGACAATAAGATTTGCCCACTTTTAATTAGAAAATTACCAGAGCCAATTTCTGAAAGGGACTTAACTAGATGTAATTTGGTACAAGGAAAAAAAAAGTATGTTACCATTCATAATACCAATCACTTATGAAATAAAGTATGTAGAAGCCTTGAAACAAATATGGAATTTGACATTCCCTAGAGACATAAAGGAATTTACTGGAGGAAAACCTGAGGTTACTTATAATAAAGGCTTGAATAAGAAGTACTTGTTTGAAAATCAAAAAGAGGGATTTTTTTATTAATCGAGCACACCATATAAACAAGTGTGGAAGATGTACATTAAGCAGGCTCATACATAAACGTCCTTATATATTAGTGAAAGGTTTCCCAAGTAGTCTGTCTTGTCCTGGCAAATATGATTGAAACACCACATATGTGGTTTATGTCGTCATCTGCAGTGACTGTAGGACATTTTATAAAGGGAAAAGCATTCAGAGGCTTATCTTTATGACATCAAAAAATGTCACTTTAACAATTCATTGTATAAACATTCCAGTACATCTGAATTTTAAGTAATTCACGTTTTTTTATTATAGATTGAGTCACTAGATCTGTTAGAGGGGGCGCTGTTGACAATAAATTGGAAATAAAAGAGTTGAATTGGCAATGGAAATTAAATGCATGCCAGCCTCCAGGATTAAATGAGTCGACATCTATTTCAAGGTGGTGTAGCGGTAGTGTTGTTGCTTCACAGCAAGAGGTTCTCCTGTTCGATTCTCAGCTGGAGTGCATTCTGTGTGGAGTCTGCGGTCGAGTGGCGTTCGAAAGAAATGCGTGAATGAGTGTGCCTTCACTGAAGGTTGGGCATCGGGCTGGCAATCATACAAAAAAAATCTACTGCCAATCATTAGCGGACCAGAGTTCCGCTGTAGCGACACCTAACCGGGAAAAGCCGAAAAGACAAACAACATTATTAAACATTAGAGCAAGGAAGTAGATTGTGAAGGTTTAATAGACATTAATAGCATCTAAACTAGTAAAAATCTAAACTAGTATATACAAAATAATGTACATTTGTAATACTACTTTGTAATATATGTACACTTTATTGCTGTATTAAAGAGCAGCATACCACAATGTATTAGAACACAACTGGAAGTAGTGGCATTGCTATATTTAGACATTTTCTATCATGGATATGAAGTTTAGTAAGTTTATTCTACATACTGGGTTAAGTTAATTTCTACACTGGTCGAGAAAATAATGTTCTTCAAAATGTTTTTAAAATGTTTTTGTAACAAATGGTTGTTAACTAATATTTGCCTTATTTATTTATTATCAAGTATATGCATTTTAAATATTCACCATTTCATTTTTAAACATGTATAGTTTACTTTAGTTATTAATTTAAGTTCCTAGATTGGTTCTGATTGAGGGATTTATATTTAAAAGTAAGAAACAGCTAGTAAGCTGCAACACTGATGTCTTTAAGGGATGAAAGAGCTCAGTTCTATTTGGATGTGTACTTAATAAAGTGGTTTATAATTAGCAGAGCTGTTTTCAAATAAAAAGCAATAATAAAAAGAAAGCATTTACATTCTGAATTTGAATTTAATCCACTACTCAGTGGTCAATCGGATACAGGTGCAAAGATCTATTTGTGTGGTGCCTGCTGAAATTCTCCAATTGGTTATTAGTTTTTCCATTCATTTACAAAGTTTGTGGTTTTTGGCGGTTGAATTCCACCATCATGGCAGCTTATAATGGATCTGTGAGTGGTTCACATGAATTTTCCATACCTGAGGATTTAACAGTGCCTTTACAGCAGATATCAAAGTTTGCACCTAGCCCCCCCCCCCCCCTAAAGTGGTGAATGATTTTTTCATATAGGAATTATGAAAAGGTAGGTTCACTGGAGTTTGTCTCAGGTCTTTCAGAGATTTCTACATATCCTGAAAGGGGAAAAGATTGTCCTGCTGTATGTAACCAGAGAACTGGTGAAACTAATTTTGATTTTTGATAACTGGTTAACGGCTCCTCAATTTATATTTAATCAAGCCCCCAGTGTCCCTCAAGCAAATCTAAAAACACAACTGACAGATTTTGAACATAAATCACTTAAAATATAGAATATGCAATTAGACAATTCCTATTTTACGGAATGCCGACATATTAGGAGAGCCCCTAAGGGACTCAGGTTATGGAAGTTTCTGTTGGGTTTAGTTCGCAACTCGATTTTACACAATGAGTGGTTGGAATTACTTGATGCCACTGGATTAAAATTTATTGAACTTTTAATCACAGACAACGACAGGAAAATTAATGTATTAAGTACTGAATTAAAAGAATTAAATAATGCCATCTGTTCTGACTTTATTTTTAATACAGTTAGAGAAGAATACAACAGTGTATTCATTAAAGTGGATAATATAATCAGACGTAACAAGGAAGAGAAGTGTCATAAATTACACAGAGATGTGTGGAAGTATAAAAACAGGAGTACAAATAAAAATATAGTGAACCAAACCAAGGCAGAATGTAGCAACATAAATACCTACTCCAATACAGAAAGTGAAACGTTTTATTGTGAATGCTTTCGCAGTTTAACCAACTGCTTCAGCAGACAAAATGTTGTGCCATCTGCCATTCTATTTAAGAGTCGTTGCACCATTGAAAACACTTTAACCATTAAACAATTAAAATCAAGACGTAATCAAATCAAAGCCGCCCAACCTACTACAGACATACATATATTCAGGCAAAATACATAATATGCTCAGAAAAACAAATAAAAAATGGGTGTGTGTGCAAATAAAAACACATATAAAGGTACATGCATCTAAAAATATACATAAAAAAAATAGAAAAAAAACAATATATATATATATATATATATATATATATATATATATATATATACACTGGGGGGGGGTGAGGGTAGTGTAGCCTCCCACCTATTTTTAAATATTTAAAACCATAGATATGGATACTTACAAGTCCAATGAATAATTCTTTCCAGAAGAAAATATATAACCAAACTATGTGGGGGGCTGTGCACTTTATAAGCACATACACGAGTGCATGGATCGTGCAATCTCTAACAGAACCAAGATGCTATCCTCGAAAAAAAGGAAGCCAATCTGGTGGTCCCCTGCCATAAACAAATGCTACAACAGAAGAAAGAAACTGTTGCAAAAAACAGTAAAATCCTATGATTGGAGGAACTCCCTGGTCAGCCTAGTAAGAAGCTGAGATCCCTCAAAAAATCCTCCAAAGACAGTTACGAAAACAAAATCACCACTGATTCTAAAGACAACCACAAATCATTCTATAGCTATGTCAAGAATCTCAATGGCAACACTCAGATCTGCTCTGAGTTACAGCACAATGGCACTAAATCTACAGAACCAACTGATATTGCCAACATCCTGGCAGATAGGTTCAGTACCAACTTTACCCCTCTCTCACCCCCTAAAGGGCCCATCTCTATACCGGAAGAATGCAAAGTTCCTGTAATCACGGCTGCACAGGTAAAAACCACACTCTCCAAGGCCAAGAACACAGCATCTATGGGACCTGACAACATCCCAGGCTGCTTTCTACATGAACTACAGAACGAACTGGCACCCCACCTAAGTACCATGTTCAATCATAGCCTTACCTCAGGCTTTGTGTCCACTGAATGGCGCACAGCGACGGTCATCCCACTACACAAAGGGAGAGCCACCATGGACCCCGGGAACTACCGCCCAATTAGCCTGATGAGCATGGTCTGCAAGGCTATGGAAAGTATCATCATGGAACTTATAAACAACAACAGTGGTAATCCCCAAACTCTGGACCCCACCCAGTTTGTGTTTGTAAAAGTCAGATCATGTCTCCTAAACCTGATACACTTCTTTGAAGTGGTCACCAAAGCCGTAGATGAGGGTAAGGTGGTTCACACAGCCTATCTAGATCTCGCCAAGGCTTTCGACACCATCCCTCACTCTGGAATTATAGATAAACTCACTAAACTAGGTATAAATCCTTATGTCACAAGATGGGTTGCCAAATGGGTCACTGACAGAAACCACACTGTGAAAGTAGCAGACTCCAAATCTGACTTCAGACCAGTGACAAGTGGAGTACCAAAGGGTTCAGTCCTGGGTCCTCTCCTGTTTGTTATCTACTTCTCTGAAGTACAGGCTAACATAGAAGGTCTTTGGCTAATGAAGTTTGCAGATGACTGCAAACTAGGAGCCATAATCGAAACTCCTAACGATGTGGACATCCTACAAAAGGGCCTCACTGAGACAGATGCCTGGTGTCAAAGCCATGGCCTCAAGCTCAATGCCAAAATGTGCAATGTCATCCCTTTTGGTAAAAACTCTGTACCCATGAACTACCACATAGGCGGTAGTCTACTTAACACTGAAAGTGTGATGAGACCTTGGGACACAGGTGGACAGTAGTCTCTCCTTTGATAATCACTGTCACAGTAGTCAGGAAATCCTTCTACGTGGCACACCTCATCACAAAAGGTTTCTCATCCAGGAAAAAAGAGGTCATTGTTCCCCTCTACTCATCACTCATTAGACCCATTATAGAATACAGCGCCCCTTTTGGTATGTACCTCACAAGGCATCTACAACAGCTGGAAAGGCCGCAGAAATACCTCACAAAGAGGATTACCGGCGTCAAACAGATGCCCTACACAGACAGTCTCAAAAAACTCCAGCTTTATTCCATCGCATATCGCCTACTCAGAGGCAATCTCTGCCTAACATACAAAGCTATGCCAAACCCAGATCTGTTGGACATGCTCACTTAAAGAAATTTCAAACCCTCCGTGCTACACACTCTAGGGACCTAAACACTGTCACAACAATAAACAGAACATGTTAGAGGGATAGATTCCTGTCCCAGAGACTTCCTATACTCTGGAACAAACTACCTATCTATATCAAACAAAGCTCCTCATTAGCACTTTTCAAGAAAAATCTTTATGATTGGATGGGGGATAGGAAATTCACCCCGGGGATCACTTCTATGGTTCTGCTCAACAGGGGCACAGGAAAATAATTTTCTTGAGTGACGAAAGCCAGGGTATCTTTTTGGCTAGGCTTATATAGGCCCTAGGGCCAATAGCCTAGTACCTACCTATGAACCTAAATATGGAATTTGGTATTCCCTAGAGACATGAAAGAAGTTATTGGAGGAAAACCTATTGTTACTTATAGTAAAGACTTGAATGTTAAGAACTTGACTGAAAATCAAAAAGAGGGACTTTTTATTACTCGAGCACGCTGCATGAACAAGTATGGAAGATGTAAATTATGCAGGTTTATACATAAAAGTCCTTATATATTAGTGGAAGGCTTCCCACGTAATTTGTTTTGTCTTTGGAAATGTGACCACAATACCACATATGTGGTATATGTCACCACCTGCAATGGTTGTATAGCACTTTACGTAGGGAAAAATTTGGAGACTTAGAGACTGAATGGGAGAACATCTTTATGAAATCAAAAAATGTCAATTTAACAGTGTCTTGTACAAACATTCCACTACATGTCTGAATTTTAAGTTTACATTTTTATTATAGACAGGGTCAATAGATCTGTTAGTGGGGCAATGTTGATAATAAACTGGAACTGGAAAAGAGCTAACTTGGCAATTGAGATTAAATGCATATCCACCCCCAAGATTAAATGAGTTGACAATTACATGAAAATAATTAACAATTAAATGAGTTGCAAGTGTAGTAAACATAAGAGCAAGTAAATTGTGAAGGTTCACTAGACATTAATAATACCTACAGTAGTACATATAAAACAGTATATATTTGTAATACTACTCTGTAATACATGTACACTGTGTTGTATTAAAGAATAGTATATTAGAATATATTAGAACACAACTGAAAATAGTAACATTGCTGTGTTTAGATATTTTCTATTATGGATATGAATTTTTGTATGTTTGTTCAATACAAGGTCAGATTTGAGTTAAGTTAATTTCAACATTGGTCGAGTAAAGAATGTTTTTAAAATGTTTTTGTAACAAATGGTTGTTAGTTAATATTTGTCTTATTTATTTATTAGCACTTATATGCATTTTAAATGTGCACCATTTCACTTTAAACATGTACAATTTGCTTTAATTATTAATTTAAGTTTCTAGATAATTTCTGATTGGGGATTTACATTTAAAAGTAAGAAAGAGCTGATTACTTGTAACTCTGATGAAGTCTTGTCATTAAGGGACGAAAGCACTTGGTTCTATTTGGATTTATATTTAATAAGGTGGCTTATAATTAGTGGAGCCGTATGCTGATTTTTGTTGTTTTCGTGTAAATAGCAATAACAAAAAGAAAGTATTCAAATTCTGAATTCAAACTGAATCCACTAGTCAGTATTCAATCGGATATGGATGCAAAGATCTATTTGTGTGGTGACTGCTGGAGTTCTCCAATTGGTTATTATTTTTTCTGTTTGTTTTGTAAGGTTGATAATTAATAACTACTTATAACAAAACTGCTACAAAGGAACTCATAAAAAAGCACTAAGCCAGAACCCTTTTAAGTTACTAATCAACTTCAGCAGGAGTGGGAGTAGAATAAACAACAGCAAAAAGAAATTACAGTATATGTTAGAATGATCACTGCTGCAGTAGCTTTAGCTAGATAGGTTACATCCTGTCAAGGATATAACAGCCAGCGAGCTTCCAAAGCTTCAGGGAAACTTCCTCTCACCCAATCCATTAGTCAGCTCAGGCTGAGCGGACTAAAAAGACAGGTTTGGGCACCAAGTCCTGTTAAGAGTGTATTTTAACAGTGTATAAAGGTTGAAAGTAATTCTGTTACAAATATGCAAAATAAATAAGGTATAAAATAAAGCTTGCTTAAATGTAGAAATATAGAGTTTAGTAATATGTGATTAGCATCCATACTAAATGACTGTGGCTTGGAAAATAAGGAATTTGCTTAATGGACATGTTTTCCTACAAAATTAGCAAGAATGTATGCATTTCACACTGTCAGCAAGAAAGCTGGCCTCTTACAGACTTAGCAAAAATGTGAAAAACAGGATGTAAAGAATGGACAACAGGAAAACAATCTGTACATGTTTCTATCATATGACACTGTTAAGAAAGGAAGTTTGAATGGATAAAGACAATACCAGCATTATTTCTCTACAGAATGAAAACATATTTTTCTGCAAACACCAGAAAACAGATGTTTTCATACAAAGACCAAAATAGAATACCAAGGAGAAAAACAGGATGTAAAACCACTATAAAGAGACTATAGCAAATGAAATTGTTAGGAGAAGTATTTTGTACGGGAAAGTCATCATTTAAGCTGAATGAAAAGTAAAAAGTGGTACAGTGTAACTAAAACTGCAACAGTAGTACGTGTGGTTTGTTATAAAAAAAGGTATTTCTTAATTATTGCATCAGTGTGTAAGTGACAGTTTGGTGCTGCATCAGTGTATATTCTGCAAGTTTCTGTAGGCAACAGACTGTGAATGTAATGATAATTGCATTGTACCCGAGTGTTTTTTCTATATGATTTATTGTAAATGTTATCTTGCTACAGTTTGTTGAGTTGCTACTGATGATTTCTTAACTGTTTGTATGTAAAATTTATAAACTCACTGTGGAGCTTTTCTCCCCAGGTCTCCACTGAAAACGAGCTAACCGCTCAGCTGGACTAACCCGGTCAACAAATGTAACATAAATAAATAAATAAATTAAATAAATAAATAAAAGCTAGATTTTGATTTTAGCAGAATCCAGCCGGCAAGACCTTAGTGTCTTAAGAAGACTTCGGATCCATCACAGATTTCATGCCAAAACAGAGAGGGAGACTGAGCCTTGATAGGACAATGCTAGGAACAACTGTACTATGTTCATCATACCGATTACTGTTGCAGTAGCTTTAGTTATATGGGTAGATTACCCCAGTAAGCTAGAGTAATCTACCTATAGACCTAATGCTACTGCATCATACTGATCTCTATTATAGCAGTGGCTGATTACCCTAGGTTACTATATTTGGGAGGTGGAAGGTGAAGAATCCAGGAGCCCCTGGAGAATGGTCCTACCAAAGCTTGATCTAGACTTAGAGAAGAAATCATGCTTGCAATACCTTGTAAATGTATTTGTAGAGGACCAAGTTGCTGCTTCTAAGACACTTCTAGAAATAAACCCTTTCCTAAAAGCCAAAGATGAAACCAAGGCCCTAGTAGGGTGGGGGCCTTGACACTGCCTGGAACAGTTTTGTTGACCTGAGTATAACAAAAGGTAATACCCTGAGAGAACCATTTGGAAATGGTCTTTTCTGACAAAGAGGTTGCCCCTTCTTCTTACTTTCACAAGAAATGAAAAAACTGGTCTGAAGATGTGAAAGATTTAGCTCTGCCAGGACAGTATCAGAGTTATATGTAAATATTTACGGTATGGGGTATCCTTTCTCCCTCATTTTTAGGTTCAGGAAAGAAAACGGAGATAGATAATTTGGCTTTAGGCATAAAAGGAAGATTAGTTCTCAAAAAATCCTTTCTCTTTGGAAATGAGATAGGGTGACTCACCATAAGAGCTTATTTTCAGATACTCTTCTTGCAGTGGTCAGAGCAATCAGTAAAACAGTTTTCCATGTTAAGAACCTCATGTCAGCCGGATTAGTTGGTTCAAATGGAGCAAGTGTTAGCTCCTCTAACACCAAATTAAGAGCCCAATGAGAGGTTGCCATTTTTCTTGAAGGCCTCTTATGGAAAATCCATTTCAAAAACATTATGACATGAGGATATACTGAAAGAGGAGAATCCATGGGCAGACATGCTGAAATGGCCAGCAAATGAACCTTGATGGAGGAATAAGAAAAGCCATAACATAGTAAGGCTAACAAATAATGTAAAACCAGATAACAACTAGCCCTGAATGGGAGTTGGTCATGTTGTTGGCACCAACAAGAAAACCTTTTCCATTTACTAACATACAATTTCTTTCCTTAATTAGTACCTGCTGCATGTCCTCAGTAAACAGGTGACTAAAGAATTAAGACTCTATCATCCAGGCAGTTAGTTGAAGTTGATTGGGGTGGGGGTGTATTAAACGGGTCTATATCAGAAGAGCGAAAGCTAAAAACAGGGAACGCTCTTATATCGGACTTAAAAAAAATAAAACCACACAATGTTGAACGGCTGGAACAGCAATTTTTTTCCCAGGGAAAAAAATTGCTGGGCCATTCTCGGGACTTTGCCGTTTCCTCCACTGTGGTACAATCTCGGAGTTGGTATATTTAAGTTGGGGGGGGGGCACAGCTCCCCACTGTATTTTGTCTGTACATTTTTTTGTTTTTTTTTTTGTTGTTTTTTTGGAGCAGGGATTTTTCTTCCCCTGGGAAAAAAATCGCTGTTCTGTACATTCGACATTGTGTGGTTTCATTTTTTTTTTAAGTTCGTTGTAAGAGCATTCATTGTTTTCAGCTTTTGCTCTTCTGATATAGACCCATATTAAACACCCCTGGTGTTGTGGGAGTAGATCAATTATGTGTGGAAACTTGAGGTAATTGCCTATGACCACTTCCAAAGGCAAGGAGGAGCACCATTGTCTAGGCCAGAAGGAAGTCACCACAATGATTCTGGGGGATTCTTTCTGAATGTTCTAAAGTACCCTGGATGTCAGTGAAAAGCATACAGGAACATTCCTGTCCAAGGAAAAGGAAAGGCATCTGTCTTCCAGGCCTTTTCGCATAGAATAATGGAGCAGAATCTTGCCAACTGATTGTTCAGAGAGTAAAAAAAAAAATGGGTCTATTTGAGGAACACCCCACAGTCCATTCATTCCACATCTGAGAGGTTAGGGTCGACTGTGAGGAGCCGAGACGTAGCCACAGTGAGCAATTCCAACTTTTTCCTGACTATGGTGTTACCTTCCCCATATACACCCAGTGAACTGCTGGGGAGGGATATTCAATGGGCTAACTGCAGAAGACATCCTCTCATTTCTGTAAGCCATGTTCCTTCCAGACAGCCCAGCCCCTCCCCAAAGCATTTAATGGTAGTTTCTTTCTCTTGTCCATCAGGGAAATCACACTGCCTTGTCTGTCCCAGAGTTTGTGCAACCACCCAACCTCCTGGAAGAAGCAAAGAGACTACGCCCCTTCACTCTTTTCCCTCCCTGGCTCCTGCAGTGCCAGAGCTGCTAACCAAACCCAGTCTCCACAGTTACGGTAAAAACCCTATTCCTCTGGACCACAGAGTCAAGCTTTTCTTTTAATTTTGTGAAGAAGTTCCAAACATGAAAGGCTGGTTCATTTGTGGACTTAATCTGTGCCAGGCTAGAACATGCTCTTTACCAAATCTACTATAGTCAAAGGTAGAAAAATGTACAGTTGTGTCACACTTACCATAACTGCAGCCATCTAAGTAGATCATTCTTGCAGTACTGATTCTTGGATCTTCCTGCCATACAGAAATCCATGACCGGCCTGATTTTCAGAAACACTGCATCATCCCTAGCCAACAGAAGTCAGATGGCAGGATATAAAGAAGGGCATCCATCGGAACCATCTTTAGGTCTTTCTAAGCAGCGAAAAGCAGTCTGATGCCTAAGGACAGCATGACTTCCCCAGTTGTCCAAATTTGAGTGAAAAAGAGGAAAATCATGTGGGGCAGAGAGGGGATGATACAGATGAGAGCACTATTTTCAGAGAACTGCTCTACCCTTGGCACCCACAAAGGGGGAGACAAGTGGTCAATAGATAGAGGGGCTAGAGGGTGGGAGTATGCACTGCAATGCTCATAAGTCAAACATCTACAATTATCATAAATGGGAAACAACTGTACTATGTTCTTCATAGTCAATTTTGCAGAAAGTACACTTAACATAAATGTAGATGTTCGAGTGTATTCACTGTTGCAGTCATCACACTTGGGGTTATCTGCCTGCAGGTAGCCTTCAGTCAGCCAGAATACCAGAGACTTAGTATTTCTGCGCTGGATGCTGTCGCTCTAGGACTGACGTCAGGTAGACAGGGGTATAAAACAGGCAGCTGATGCTATTACTTCAGTTTTTCTTGCTCCAAATGTCAGGAGCACCCCAAATAGGGAGCTAAGTTATGGTTGGGAAAACATCACCAGTAAAAAGTAAATACCAATACCAATACCCCTGAAAGGGGTGAGTAATAGCCATAGAGAGGACAGAGAGATAGAAAAAAAACAGGGGGCTGGAGGGAGGGAAATCAGGACTGCAACAGTGAATACACTCAAACATCTACATTTAATGGCAAGTGTACACAACTGTACTATGTTCTTCGTGTTTCACTGTTGCAGCCATCACACTTGGATGGATTCCCAAAGCTGAAGAAGGGTGGAGGCAGTCAAGAAGAGTTAGGGCTCGCTAGTATGTCTTGCAGGACTGCTGTTGTGAAAACTGCCTTGGATTTAGAAAAGATAGGCAGGTGGTAATGCTTGGTGAAGGTGTGTACTGAACTCCAGGTAACAGCTTCCAGGATGTCCCTGGTAGGGACTCCACTGAAAAATGCTGTAGAGGTAGATGTTGCCCTAGTGGAATGTGTTCTGACCCCCTGAGGGGTTGGTTTCCCATGGAGCTTGTAGCAGAAATGGATGCAGTGTGCTATCCATTTGGAAATTGTTTGTTTTGAAATGGCCTTGCCCTCTGCCCCGTTGCAAAGCTGACTAGTAACTGGTCAGATTTTCTGAAGGGCTTAGTCCTATCAAGGTAGAATCTGAGCTATCTGTACACATCCAAGGAGTGCAGGATCCTTTCCCCTTTATTTTGAGGATTAGGGAAGAAAGTTGGCAAATGGATGGCTTGGTTGAGAGCCACACTGGACAGCACTTTAGGCATGAAGGAAAGGTTAGTCCTGAGGGAAACCCTGTCAGCATGGAAAATAATGAAGGGTTCCACAGCCATAAGTGTTTGCAGCTCAGACACTCTTCTAGCTGAAGTGATGGCCAGAAGCAAGGCTGTTTTCCAAGAGAGGAATTTTAAGTCTGCTAATGCAACAGGTTCAAAGGGGGGAAGCGTGCGCTTTTCCAGTACAAAGTTAAGGTCCCAAGCAGGGGTGAGTGCTCTCCTTGGTGGCCTTAAGTTGTTTGCCCCTCTCAGGAACTGTTTGATAAGAGGGTGTGAGAAGAGAGGTGGCTCAGTGTTGTAATGAGCCGAAATGGCTGAACCATGTATCTTAATGGAGGAGAAAGACAGGCCTTTGTGGAGTAGATCTGCTAAGTAATCCAGGATTAGAGGCAGGGAGGGCAGACTTGTGTCCTCTCCTTTAGATAGAATCCAGGAGTAGAACCTTTTCCACTTATCAGCATAGGATTTTCTTGTACTGGGTCTTTTGGCTTCAAGAATGACATCCAGCACCTGCTTGCTTAGGGTTGCTGGGGGAGAATTCAAGGAATACGCCAGGCTGCAAGATTTAGGGTTTGCAGTTGTGGATGCAAAATCTGTCCCTCCTGCTGAGAGAGCAGGGTTGGGTTCTGGTGTAGGTGCCAGTGTGGCACCAGTGACAGGCTGCGCAGGAGTGGGTACCAGTGCTGGCGTGGCCAGTCCGGGGCAATCAGAATTGTCCTTGATCTGTCCTGTCTTACCTTGAGTAATACTCTTGACAGAAGGAGCAGAGGTGGAAAGGCATAGATTGAGAGATTTATCCACTGAAAAGACAGGGCATCCACTTTCCAGGCCCTGCAGTGAGGACTCCTTGTGCAGAATTTGCTGAGCTGGTGGTTGTAGGGGGAGGCAAAGAAATCCATCTCTGGGGTCCCCCTTTTCTGAATCAGAAGGTTGAAGGTGCTGGGCTCCAATTGCCACTCGTGTGGGTTTAGGAGATTTCTGCTTAAGTCGTCTGCCAGTGAGTTTTGTTTGCCTGGCAGGAATTGAGCTTGCAGATGGATTTGCATGTCCAATGCCGTGTGCCACAGGGTCATGGCTAACCTGCAGAGTGGGTAAGAGTGGGTTCCCCCTTGCTTGTTGATGTACCACATAACTGTGGTGTTGTCTGTTTTTATTAGCAGTTGTCCTGGAAAGAGTAGGGATCTGAAAGCTGTCAGGGCATTCTGCACAGCTAGCATCTCTTTTTGGTTGATGTGCAGATGAATTTGACTTGGGGTCCAGTGCCCCTGAATGCATTTGCCGTCCATGTGTGCTCCCCAGGCATAGTCTGATGCTTCTGTGGTTAGGGTCTGGGTGGCGCTGGGTTGAGAAAAAGGCAGTCCCTTGTTGTGGTAGCATGCTTCTGCCCACCAAAGGAACTCTGTCCTTAGACAAGGTATGATAGGAATGACTGTTTCCAGGTCCTGAGAATGTTGGCACTAAAGACTTTTTAAGTACCACTGACGTTTCCTCATATGCAGTCTTGCATATGGAATTAGCAGTATACATGAGGCCATGAACCCTAAGGCTTGCAGTATTTTTCTTGCAGATAGCTGGGTTTTGGTGGCCATTTATTTGAAGTAGGCTGTCAGATAGACTTGTTTTTCTGAAGTGAGGAATGCCATCTGGGATGTTGTGTCCAAGTTTGCTCCAAGGAATACAATCTTTTCACTGGGTACCAGTTTTGATTTATTTTCATTGATGGTGTACCCCAAGGAAGTGAGAAAGCGTTTCACAAATTTCAGGTGCTGCAACAGCAATTCCTGACTGTCTGTCTGAATCAGACAGTTGTCTAAATACAGGAAAGTTTGGATATTTCTCTGCTTGCAGTATCCAATGGCTGGAGCCAGGCATTTTGTGAAAACTCTGGGCACAGTAAATAAGCCAAAGGGGAGTGTAAAGAACTGATAATGCATAGATCCTGCCCTGAAACGTAGATACTTCCTGCATGACTCCCTTATGGGGATGTGCAGATAGGCTTCTTTTAAGTCTAGGGTGACTAACCAGGCATCCTTGGCTAGCATAGGAAGAAGCTGTTGCAGGGTAAGCATTTTGAAGTTTGGTACCAACAGGAAGGTGTTGAGAATTGAAAGATCCAGGATTGGGTGCCAAGAGCCCTCTTTCCTGGGTACCAGGAAGAGTCTGGAGTAGAATCCTTGACCCCTCTGTTCTACTGGAATCAGCTGAATAGCTCTGATATTGAGCAGGGAAGCTACTTGGCTTTGAGCCTCTGCCCACTGGTTTGGAGGAAGGTCTGGAAACCCACTTGGGGATGGCAGTGAATGGAAATAAAATTTGTACCCCTGGGATACAATGTTGAGGACCCACCGGTCCTGTGTGATGGACATTTCTTGCATGAAGGGCAAGTTTTCCTCCTAGGGGCACAAGCAATTGGGCAGGGCTGGGGAGTGGAGTAAAGAAATCATTGTGATTTTTTTCCATAAGGAGGTGGCTTACCACTCCCTGCTTTAGGGGTGGGGGCACACCATTGCTTAGATCTCTGCATATCCTGAGACTGTAGTCTGGGTGGTCTGTTTCCCCTGGGTCTGGTTTGAGAAGGTCTGGAGGGGGCTGGAAAGCATCAGGGCTTGGAAGGGCAATGCCTACTGAATCTAGGGGGTTGCACTTGTAAGAATTCTTTAAAAGTCTGCATAGACTTAGCTTTTTCTTCCAACTTTTTAAGAACCTCTTCTGCTTTGGTGCCAAACAAACTGTCCTTGCTCAAAGGAGCGTCTAGTAACTTTGATTTGACAAGGTCTGCTCCTTGAGCCAAGCATGTCTTCTCAGTATAGATCCAATGACTGCTGCCCGGCAAGATGCTTCTAGGGCGTCAAAGCCACACTGCAAAGTATGCTTACTGACTTGGTTTGCAGAGTGCATTAGCTCCTGCAATTCTTTATTTTCTGCACAGTCTGTAAAGGTTGCTACTTTTTGTTTAAGAAGTTCCATAATATGCTGCTGGTACTTCAGCATGTGAAACTGACAATTCAATGCCCTAATAGCAAGAGTTGCAGATGTATATAAGTTTTTACCCCATCTGTCCAAAGCTCTGTAATCCCTGTCCAAAGGGGTGGGATTCTTGGCTGTAGTAGCCTTGATACCTTTAGGCCCCTGAGAAATGATCTCTGGGTCAGCAGTAGGATTCTTGAAAAGAAATTTGTGTGTGTCAGGTACTCTGTAATACCTATCAGTAGTAAGACTGTATTCCATAAAAACATCATCAACAACATCCAGGACAGCGGGTATTGCTAAAGGCCTAGGCTGAGGCAACTCTAGGAATTTTCTGAGTCTCTTTTTGGACTGAGGATAGTCTTGGCATTCCCAGTGGAAATGCTCTCTTAAAGTATGCAAGGTTTCACCAAAAGAAAAATCCTCTGGAGGGGAGGCAGAGGGAATGGATTCCGCTGCATCTGAATCATCATAAGCAGATAAGGGCATGTCGTCATAATCAGAAATCTCAGAGTCATCGGACTCCTGGTCTGTAGAAGCTGTAGGGGACTGGTCTCTCTTTCTCTTAGCAGGGGAAGGCCGACAACCCCTAATCAGCGTAATAAGGTCTTCTGCCATTCTGAGTATTTGTTTTTGTGGCATGGGAGCATGTGCATGCACTTTGGTCTTCGATTTTCTAGGCATAGTGCGTACTCTGGGCCTAAGAAACATGGTAGTTTAGGTTAAACAAAAAGTCGTCGGTTTGAGTCAAACATCAGCTGAGCGAAGAACTGCCTCAGAAGCTGGTGCCTGCACAGCAGCTCCGGACCCATCCAAGGTAGAGACATCCGCAGGTTCCACAGTCGAAGAAGAGTCTCGCGGCATACCGGACTCCAAATGGGTCTCCACTGAAGCGGGCATCAGGGGCTGCGAACGTGCCTCACTGAGTACCGGCGGACTGGCGACTACCTTAACGGAAGTGCCGTCGGCAGCTTTGGACCTATGCGGTCAGTCTGTCTTTATATCCTTATGTTTTTTCAGAATATCAGTGGTTGGATGGTTTACCGAAGCCATTTCAGAATATGGAGATCGAGACCAAAAGAATTTAGCGACAAAGAGAGCCCGATGATGAATGGTTCAGGTGTTAAACAAGGCACAAAACCGACAGCGAGGTACGTCGTGGTCTGGGCCTAAACAGGTGATGCAGTAAGAATGAAAATCTCTGTGAGGTATTTGCTTTCCACAGTCAAGACAATTGTTAACATTTTCTGACATTGGTTATAGCAATAAAAAAGGATCTCCAACGGGGTACTTAGATTTAGAAGACTTCAGGATTATTCAATTCGTAAATGAAAATTCAGGTAGAGGCCAACCGGCACTTGCGAACTGCTTCTGCTTTGGGCTCCTCGGCAAGAAAGACTGATGTAATGGTGTCAGTTGCCTGTTTTTATATCCCTGATGACCTGATGTCAGCCCTGGAGTGACAGCATCCGACGCAGAAATACTAAGTCTCTGGTATTCGGGCCGACTGAGGGCTACCTGCAGGCAGATAACCCCAAGTGTGATGACTGCAACAGTGAAACACGAAGAACATCTGACTCTTGGGAGTATTTCCAAAGCTAACAGGTGGGTGGATAAGTCCTCTGTCAGACCCTAGGAACTATGGTTTTGTAGGATGGCAGCAGCAAAACCTGTTATAGCTCTGAAGACATTGCCTAGGTTATATTAGGTTATATTATTTTGTAAAGGTGTGCACCGAGTTCCATGCAGTTGCCTCTAGGATGGCCTGGTAGGGACTCCATTGAGAAAAGCAGTGGTAGTTACTCCATGCCAGCTGCAGTGGACTTTAATATGCCCAGGTAGAATAACAGTACTTAATACAGTTTGCTATCTATTTTGAAATGGTTTGTTTGGAGACATACTTGCCCTGTTTAACCTTTGCAAAACCACCATTAAATGCTCTGCTGTAGTAAGGGGTTTTGTCCAGTCTAGATAGTACCTGATCTGTCTGAGAACATCCAGGAGGGCTTGCCCTACCCTGTTCTGTGGATTTGGGAAGAGACTGGTAGGTGGATAGCCTGGTTTAGGACAATTTCTGAGGGTTTACCTCATTCCTGTGGAAAACAGTGAAAGGTTCTTTACACGAGGGCTTGTGGCTCTGAAACTTTCCTAGCCAATGTGACAACTGTAAGAAAAGTGGCCTTCCAGGTGAGTACCTTTAGAAAGGCACCATCAGCAAGTACAAAAGGTTAATTTTTCTAACTCATAATTTAGATCCAATGCAGGAATAGGGTTCCTTCTGGGTGGTCTCAAGTGAATCACCCCTTTTAGGAAATGTTTCATGTGGGAGTGTGAGAAGATAGGTGGAGCACTGTGCAGGTAAGCTGACATGGCAGATGCATGTACTTTAATGCTGGAATAAGAAAGTCCTTGTCTAAACTAGCCTGACAGGTACTGCAAGACTGAGTTAATGTTTGCCTGAGAAAAGCTGGTATTCAGCAAAGAGATCAACTATGACTATGTCTGACCTCAGCTTTTACGGAAGGCTGGGGTCCAACATAGTCACAGCTAAACTCTTTGCTGGGTGGGTTCGTTGGAGCTCCCTGTTCTGTATGATTGTTCTGGTAGCCATCTCCTGGAATGTCCGAATCCTCTGTCATGGGGAAGCCTTCCCTTATCTTGTCTAGGGGAGGCAAAGGTTCTGAAGGGTAATTCCTGCTGTATCTTGGTGTTGGACATGGTGACAATTCCTTTACTTTTTATTTGCTTTCCTTTTTTCATCCAGATTCTCAAAAACTTGCTCAGCTGGAGGACTGAAAAGAAATTCATTGTTTAGTGAAGCATCCAGAAGTTCTGATCGGACAGGAAATGGGACCTGAGCCATGGATTGTCTCTGGACAACATAACCTGTGGCAGCTGCTCTGTCAGATTCATTTAAGATGTCAAAGGCACACTTTTAAAGAGTGTCTGGAGATTTGTAAACCATCTCTGTCCATCTCCTGAATTTCCTTTCAAAAGGTTCTATCCACAACAGAGTCCACCTTAGCTAGAATTTTGTCCTGGATAGATTCAAAGTACTTTAGCATATGGAACTGACAATTCAAAGCTCTCATTTCCAGTGTGGCAGAAGTATACGCTTTTCCCCCTAATGTGTCTAATAGTCTACTTTCCCTGTCACTAGGCAAGGGAAGTCTGACTGGTCCCTTAGGTACACATTTTGTAGATTCAGTGGAGACTACAGAAGGGTCAGTCTTTGGGTGTTTGTAAAGGTGCTTATGAGATTCAAGCCCTCTTTTAAACTTGTTTGGTTAGAACATGGAGTACAAAATCAGGATATAAAGCAATGTCTTTAAAGACATCATCCAGTTCTACATGTACAAAAGGAACAGCCAGTGGCCTGGGCAAAGGCAAACTTAGCAGTTCCATGTAATGGGTCTGTGTCTGTGAGAACTGTCAGCTTTCCCAAATGAAAGCATTTATCATTCTATGCCAGGTATCCCAAAGGAAAGTCCTCAGGAGGGAGGTGGACGAGAGGGTGTCATCTGAGTCTGAATATGGGTAAGTTTGTGGTTCCAAGTGCCCAAAATAAGACAATTCCTCCTCATCCTCAGACCTAGAGGAATTTGCATATTCCTGAAAAGCCACATCTTCACTTCTTTTGGATGGGGCAGCTTCAGTAGTAGAAGAATGAGAGGGCTTTCTGGATTTCATAAAGACCATGAACTTCTGTGTTAACTTTTAAGACATCTTGGGCTTCTATCTCAAAAAAAGTGGTTGGAGGTGGGGGCGAAGAAAAACAAGTTGTTTGCTTCTGTTTGGGTTGTGACAGGTCCCTACTTAGGCCAGCAGGCAAGGAGCCTCAATGCTCACCACTGGACTCTGGTGAGGGACAGTCACTAAGAGCAAAGGTGGATTGGATTCATACAGTATTTTCAGATGCAACTCTCTGCACCAAGCATAATTTCCCTTAACAGCACACAGGGAGCATGCTCCAGACCTGGGGCTAAATTCTCCTTCTCTCTCCAGACCCACACAAAACTCCCAACTGACCACTTTGGAGCTCTGAGCCCGTGTTTCCAGTAGCTGACACACACACTTAGATATCAGTTTCACACACACACACACACACACACACACACACACACACACACACACACACACACACACACACACACACACACACACACACACACACACACACATCTGGGGAAAGCTGGCATAGATTTATTAGCTGTGCTCCTTTCTACTCAGACTCTGAGTTAATCACACTGCAACCAGTCAGATACCTTAAGGCTTTTACAATGGGTATCCAGTTATACCATCTAAAATTAAAACTAATAAAAATGGTAGGGTGTGACCAAAGCACCAAGGCTTTCAGGAGCGACCACAGTGTCAGTAAAACAAGCATAAGTACTCTCAAGATGTTAAAAGTATTCTCTAAAGGACCAGCCACAATGAAAAGTATTAAAACAATTAATGATAAATAATAAAACAGAAAACAGAAGACAATAAACAACAGAGTTTCAACCACAGAGATATAAAACTAATACAGTTGGATAGTTCCTCACAAAAGCAGGAAACAACACTAAACTATTCTCATGAAATGTCCCTGACTACCTAAAAAATTACTGTTCCCTGACTACTTACTAAAGCAAGGCAAGCTGATGTGTGCTGAGTGTCTTACCACAGCAAAAGCCAGATGATGTCTGTCTTGTCTGTGTGGATGTGTGAGATATGTATCCTTCCAGAACTCTTTCCTGTCAGATTCTAAAGTGCTGCTGCGAGGGTTCCAAAGAAACCAGATGCTGGTTGGAGGATGACATCACCTCTGGTCATCTGACTCTGGTGCAATGCACACACAGAGTTTGCTAAGATCTGTGGCAGCATCTGAAAGCCGTAACACAATTTCAACCTTTCCATCATTCCAGGGTTCTCTGATAAAACATACACATTCGATCAGTTACAACCATACAACCTAATACATACATTCTTCAGGACCTACTGCTTATGCATTTTTAACACAAGTAACTTTACAAATACATTTTTAACTCAAATATTTGTACAAATTACTGCGACAGTCAAACAACATAAAATTATTTACAAAACTCCAACTAAGCTGGCATATGTACACATGTACTGGACTACTCTCCTTGGCACAGATGGCACTAGCACATAACATCACATGGGTGCCCGTTTAAAAGGGGTGACCTGAGGTTGCGACTGTCCGACCATGACTTCTGTTAAGGTTTTGGTAGTTGAGGTAGACAGGGTGTCTCCCTTGAGATCCACAATGGGAATGACGGAAGCTGAGGCCTGCTGAGTGATCTCAGACCCAACAAACATATGTGCTGTGGTAACATCTGCAGGTAGGCCAGAGACCATGGAGGCCTGTTGAGGGATTGTGCTAGAGGGGGTTGGTCCTAGGAGTCACCGGACCAGGAGGCTGCAAAGATGCCTCAACTGGGTCACTGGTAGACTTACAGACTAGAGCTGGAACATCAGGGTCCTTGGTATTTTTGTCTAAGTTTTTTTCAGAATGATACTAGCTGAAGTGCGAGTTTGCAGAAGCCCTGCAGTAACAGTGGATTGCGACACCACTGAGAAACCAAGCAAGAAGACTCCATATGTGGGGAATGTACCCCAGCCCTACATTTTTGGATTTTCAGAAGAAAGTTTGCATAATCAAGATCATTAGAGGTCTCAAGCAGGACAGACAAAATGAGTGAAAATCTTTATGCAGGATTTGCTTCCTACACATCGAGCAATTGTAGACTTTTTTGAACATTAAACAAGTAGAAAAATTTCCCTACTGGAATACTTATCTGGTTCTCTAGAAAAACAAGCTGACCGATGAACTGTGAACATGTGAAGTGCGTCAGACTGCACAACTAGAAAGAATTTAAGTTGGCATTGCCGGATGTCCTCCTTATACCCCGAGGTCCAGATGTTGGACATCCATCGGTTAGGGATGATGCAAAGACTTTGGAAATCAGGCTGGTCATAGTCCTCTGCATGACAGGAATACCCAAGAATCAGAACTGCAACATAGACAAAGAACATCTGGAGTTAACACTGACAGGAAGGGAGTGCATCTGGCCCTCTAGCACTAGCCCTCTAACAGTAATATTAACCAATTCATGCCCTCAATGAGTACTGAAGATAGACACTTTAGTGGTAGCTGGGCCCTCCACAGCCTCCTAACACAAGGATTCTTGGGATACCTTGGGAGAGAAACCATATGATGGTGCACAGTATCAGTTGTCAAAGGACAGATGTCGGACACTAGTTCCTATAAAATGGTAAATGGCCTAGATGTCTCACTCTCACTTGTTTTGCAACAGGACTGGTCAATAGTCTGAGCTAAGCTGCAACAGTTTGCCTCCAAAGAGGTCAAGAAAAGTGGGGACACAGTTAAGTACAGGCTACAGGGCCAGGAGCAGACAATTCTACACCTCTCTGGATATGCAGTTGTCAGGCACCGGAGGGAATGACAAGGTCACCAAGGTCTCATGCTCTCTGCCTACATAAGCCTTAATATTTTTTATTTATTTTTTTTTTGCTATTTTCACAGGTCTTCTATTCTACAAGACTTTCTTTCTGATAACAGCAGAAGGTGTCCTCCAAGGTGGTTGCCATCTCTTGTGTCAATGCCAACAACTTTTTATGCTTGATGAATGTTTTCACATTTTGGTCCCTCTGTCACAGCTTTCTGTTTTTTTAAATAGCACAATATTTGAAGAAGGTCACATCATGCTTCTTCCCCAAACAGACGAGACACTGTAAATGACAGTCTTTTGATGTAATTTGTGTTCCACATGCATACACGAAGAGTCCTTTTTTTGGGGGGGATGACATTAAGGACCTCAGCAATTTGCAATTCACAAATTCGAAATATAAGCTTTTACAATTATTAGTTACAAAACAGTCTAATATAAATGTGAAAAAGAAAGACAAATGATTTTTAATTGGCTATTGCTGGAAAGAACTGATGAACAGATAGAGCTAAAACCATTCATTTCTTGTGGCAAAAAGGAAGAGAAAATTGTGTAGGCCATCCTCTCTCTTTTAAACTGTATTTTAGATTATGTTCTGGGCTGACACAGAGATCAACTTCACAAAATGTCTAAAAGGTCCTGAAGTCAGACCAGAAAGCAGGCACCCACCTGCAGCTAATCTCCATGGATAAGAAATTATACCACAGCAGCAAATCCTACAATGAGTACTTAAGAATTCCTCATAATACATAGCTGCCAGAAAAAAATATATCCTGTTAAGTGGAACTCACACTCATATTAAAGTTCTAAGAGATGTATGCATTCCACATTACATCATTAGATTACAGGATAGGCAGATGCTCGGACATTATAGCATTCCCATTCATAATGTGTGATCCTTAAGCCCAGAAGATCTTTTTAACTGATGCTGTAAACTGAAGGTGTAGCACTGTCTTTTTTGCACTATATGGAATATGTGCTTACCTTCCCTTATTATTCTGGATAAGTATGCAAATGACAGGGAAATGTGCGCTGCTATAAGAAATATTATTGAACAAAGAGCGTTACAATGTTTTCTACATTCTTTGTATGCTTAGTCCAGTGGTAAAAGGGTTCTGTTTTAACACTGCTAAATATAAAAGGTCTTTCGGATTTTCCCGGTTAGGGGTTGCCACAGCGGAACTCCGGTCCGCTAATGATTAGCAGCGGATTTCACAGTGCCGAGTTGCCAGCCTGACACCCAACCTTCAAAGAAGGCACACCCATCCACGCACGCACCTACCTGGATGTCTTTAAATGTCATACGACCGAGGGGAGGACACGCAGACTCCACACAGATGGCGCTCCAGCCGAGAATCGAACGGGAGAACCTGTTGCTGTGAGGCGACAACGCTAACCACTGCATCACCGCGGCCCTACACTGCTAAATATACAGTACTGTATTGCATTCTTGTAAAAAATAATACCAGCTATCAAGTGCAAACAATCATGATCTGATTCCAGAATCCCATACCCTTAAAATCCTAGGTAATTTATCCAATGAACACTTCAGATTTGAAGAACATACATAATGTAATGCTACAGAATAATGACTCTCATTTTCTGCTTCGTTTGCACCAGACAGAAAAAGGAGATTGTTCCACTTTACAAGACATTAATTTGTCCTTGTATTGCATATGTGCACATTTAATTCCACCCTCCTAAAACAGCTTGAAATAATACAAAAGACTTACCAGACATATCTCTTGTGAATATACAGGGAAAGGTTTATGGAATTAAAATAATTTTCCATTAGGAACAGACTACACAAGGGAATGTAATAATTATATTTAGAAAATGTACAAAACTTAATTACAGCACCATTCTATAGAACACACTTGTTCTCCAAAAGGGTTTTAATGTACAAGGACAGTCTGGCAACAAGTCTGCAACTTCAGGGAAGCATATTAAGCCACAGTGAAACATGGAAAAAATAGCTGCCATATTGTTTTTGCTCACTACATGCAACTGTTTAGAGAACGTCAGTTAAAAAAATAACTGCTAAAACAATTACAATGAGTTATATATTGCCACTTTATTTTCCCATTTGCTATCCACGCCACTTAAAAAAGCTATGCTTTGTGGGTATGGGAAAATAAATAAATTAAAACTAATGCAGTTAACTGCATTAAAAGGACATGTGTGTGTGTGTGCGCATGTGCACCCATACTTCTTAACCTTTTGTTGAACAGTTCTGGACAAGGCCAACAGTAATGGGGTGATGCATACCCAAATCGGAGCAATTTTTAAATGTTACTGAAATTAACTTAAAAAGTAAAACGAGCAATATGTTTTTCATCAACATGTGTTTTTCTGAACAATATGAAGTAAGAAAAAGATTTTCAAGAGATGGAACAAAATATGAAGCAAAAATCAGGGACAGTTGAGAGGCGTGGGATGGGGTGCATGCATTGTGTTGCACTGTGTGTGTGTGTGTGTGTGTGTGTGTGTGTGTGTGTGTGTATGTATGTATGTATATATATATATATATATATATATATACTGTGTGTGTGTATATATATATATATATATATATATATATATATATATATATATACATATATATATATATATATATATATATATATTTTAATTCATTTGATCATAATGAGACAAGTGAGGTATCGACAGTCAAAAAACTGCCTCTGTATGAATGTTTTTGTGCATGTGTGCAAGTCTGTCTACTGCATTTGTATTTGTGTGTACAAGTTTCTGTGTGACTCTGCATCTGTTAGTGTATGTATACATGAAACTCACTCTGTGCATGTGTAGATATTAAATAGGTACTTAATGTATAAATGCATATTTTGAATGTAAAATATGTTTTCCAGCAGCAATTACATACTTTACAGCAACTATGAAACATTAGGCAAAGGAACTATTTAACATAAAAAAATACAAAAAATACATGCATATTGTAATAGTAAAGGAAGCAGAAAATGGGTTATCTGTTAAATTGGTTTGTAAGTGCAATAATGTCCTTCAGGATGGATGTTATAGGGGACATAATGGATCTTCCAAGGGTGGAGAGGCCATCCCACCTATGGTTTTGGACCTTACAACACCACCGGATGGTCTGTTATTTCCCCAATAACACCCACCCACCCTAACAGGCAGTATTGCTTGCTTAAATGTCTCGGGAACTAACTGAAGGCAGTTAAAGTTGGTACTTTCATTTCACACAGTAAGGACATAAGAAATAATAATACCTCGATCAACCTGCCAGTTATATGGTCTATTGTTATGAGGAAAAGTTTTAAATTTAGGACTCCCTCCCACTTCAGGTTAGACAATTGCCTTCCTTGTCTGTATTTAAGGTCATGTTTGATGCTTGGTTGAGGGATTGTGTGCATGAGGACCAATAATTTGGTGCAGACTCCTTGGTAGTCTCTTCAAGGCTTTCAGTCTGTTGCATTTTACTGAACACATTTCTAGTCTTCACTTAATTTGCATTAGGAAAAAAAAAACACCTGTTTATTCTTGCAGGTGCTGCTATTTAGTTTTAATCTACTCATCTATTTCATTTCTGATGGTTTTGAAATTCACACAATTCATTAGTAATTTAACATAATCTGACTGAACCATGATCTAATATGTATATGGTCATTTAGCATGAAACATATGAGACCGCTGGGAATTATGCTGTTTAATTTGCAAACAGCAGATTCAGATTTGGTGTGATGTGTTTCCTAGTGGTACATCAAACGCTCAACTATTTATACTAATTTAATGAACAAAAGGTCACTCAACACTCTTTAGTACTTAATGCAACAGTAACAGCAGATAAACTCTGTGCATTCTAAAGTCTTGCACTAATAATATGTTCAAAAGGACTGTTCATAAGTAAATCACAATCAGATTAGGCAAAAAAAAACCACAAGGCTGTAGCTCACAGCCTGTGTGTATGGAGAAAAGCAATAACTTGTTAGATTTCCAGACATATCTGATAACATTTTAATTAGAAATAACAGATCTGCCACATAAATTTTCTCCTTGACAGCAATCAATATCTAGCAAAGTACCACATGAAATGTTATGAAAACAGCACTTCTTACTTACTGAATGAGTTCTAAGAACAGCAACAGTTTTTGCGAGTGCCATATTCCAAAGTTCATCTGTATATGCTCTAGTTACCAATCCCTGCGTTGCATGTAAGATGTGGTCTTCAACTACAAAGAATCTGAAATTCAAAAGTGAAAAATCAGTAAGTGTGTTCTACTTTAATATTCAATGTGGCATACAAATCTCCAGATATAAACATGGAATTGACTTACCCTACAATTTGATTGAAATATTTCCTATATCCTTCAACAGTTTCATGCTATATTAAAGAAAAAGAAACTACTTAAAATCCTATTAATAATATGTTTTAATTAATGTCAATTCATTTAACCAACACTGTTTTTTTCTGGTTAACAGAACCCTAACCTGATCTTCAAATTTAACAATTATGCATTGCACCCTCTTCTGCAGGACTTCCCAAAATTTCTCCTCACAGAGGCCAACATTAATCACATGTATACGAAGTGATGACTATGGCAGTAAACACAAAATAAAGGTTTTTAATGTCAATGTCTGTTGGTAACAGTCTGATATGTTGGAACTAGCAATGCAGAGTCCCAGAATGTCAGGACTGAATGACCAAAAATCAAGACTTACATATAATAAGTCCTAGACTGCTATTTCCAGAATATTTCCTTTTCTCCGAGGTATAGTGATCTCAGAGTTGGTACATATATATGTGTGTGTGTGTATATATATATATATATATATATATATATATATATATATATATATATATATATATATATATATAAGTTTGGGGTGCTTGTGAGGCTTGTCCCCCACCTATGTTTAAAAAAAAAAGTTTAAAGGAGAACAGCAAAGTTTAATAGTCACTCTTCTGTATTTTCCATTTATTTATTTACTTTTTGGCTGTTTCAGGACTTGCATCATGAGCCCTGACTTTTCAATAGGAAGCTGCATTTGTTGCCATTCAGCTATCAGTTCTCAGCAGTCCACAGGACAGTAAATTAACCCAAAAGATTTACTTAATCCTGAAAAAGGAACATGTGCTTAGCTCAGAAACTGTTGACTGCCATTGTCTTAATAACAGTTTAGGCACTACCCCAACCAAACCTTAATATTTAATAAATAAACTCATGATCCTCATATTACTTAAACCTTTACCATATTGGACTGTGGCTGTAAAACTAGTCGTGCTTGTTTTCTTCTCTGTTTCCTGTAGTAACTTTCAAATGTCTCTCTGTCACCCTAAAGATAAACATAAAACAATAAAATTATATAGGCAAAAACTTACTATAGATTTAAAAATGAATGACAGCTACTCTCTTAAGAAAACACACAAATAAGGACTTTACTTTACTTTCATAAACTTTACTTCTCCCATGTTCTGCAACTACCATGTAGTCCTGGTCACAAATATTGTTGGTGGATTATCTTGTCTGACAGTAACTCCCACAGCTGTACCTTGCATTGGTTCATTATATACAGCATAAGTCAAACCCTAATAAATGGGTAGACAGAAAAGTACAGTTGTGTACACTTACCATAAATGTAGATGTTCGAGTGTATTCACTGTTGCAGTCATCAAATTTGGGTTATCTTCTTGCAGTAGCCCTCAGTCGGCCTGATTATCAAGTCTTTGGTCCTGTGATGGTTGCTGTCTCATCTTCCATGACGTCAGGTAGTCAGGGGTATAAAGCATGCAGCCGATGCCATTACAACAGTTTTTCTTGCCCCAGATGTCAGGTGCCCCCCTAATGGGAAGCAATTAAATATAAATATGCAAGGTTATACCTCCAACAAAAAAGCAAATACACCAAAAAGCTTTTAAGCATAGTAAAAGAGAATCGAAGTATAGCCAAAAGAAGTCAGGGGGGCTGGAGGGAGGGTAACCAGGACTGCAACAGTGAATACACACTAACATCTACATTTATGGTAAGTGTATACAACTGTACTATGTTCTTCGTGTTTTACTGTTGCAGTCATCACATTTGGGGAGATTCCCAAAGCTAAGGATGGGAGGAGGAATTTAGGTAGCATTAGGACCAGCTATAAGTCCCTGCAAGACTGCAGTGGCAAAACTGGCTCTGGATTTAGAGAAAATAGGCAAATGGTAATGCTTGGTGAAAGTATGTACAGAACTCCAGGTAGCAGCTTCTATGATGTCCCTGGTAGGGACATCTCTGAGAAAGGCTGTAGAGGTAGATGCAGCCCTGGTTGAGTGCAGTGTTATCCCCTGTGGGATAGGTTTTCCATGTTGCTTATAGCAGAAATGAATGCAATGGCCATTCCATTTAGAAATGGTTTACTTTGAAATGGCCTTCCCTTCTGCCCCTGCAGCAAATGCCACCAGCAGTTGTTCAGATTTCCTTTGAGGTTTAGTCCTGTCCAAGTAAAATCTAAGTTGTATTTACACATCTAAGGAGTGCAGTATCTGTTCCCCTTTGTTCTGTGGATTAGAAAAGAAGGTTGGCAAATGAATGGACTGATTAAGAGCCACACTGGATACCACCTTGGGCATGAAGGAGGGGTTGGTCCTGAGGGACGCTCTATCCGCATGAAAGATGATGAAAGGCTCCACTGCCATCAGGGCCTGTAATTCAGATACCCTTCTTGCTGAAGTGATTGCTAAAAGGAAGGCTGTTTTCCAAGAAAGGAATTTTAACTTTACACTTGCAGCTGGCTCAAAAGGAGGTAGAGTGAGTTTTTCCAATACAAAGTTAAGATCCCAGGCTGGAGTTGGGGCTCTCCTGGGTAGTCTTAAGTTTTTGGCTCCTCTGAGGAACTGCTTGAGCAGTGGATGAGAGAAGAGGGGTGGTTCTGTGTTGTAATGAGCTGAAATGGTTGAGGCATGAATTTTGATGGAGGAAAAAGAAAGGCCCTTGTGAAGCATCTCAGTTAAGTATAGAAGGGCGCTGCTGTGCCCATCCCTTGAGTTTGGTTCCAGGAACAGTATCTTTTACATTTTTCAGCCTAAGAGTTTCTAGTACTAGGCCTCCTTGCCTCCAAAATGACATCCAACACTTGTTTACTGAGGGATGGTAATGGGGAGGTCAAGCAATTAGCCAGGCTGCCAGGTTCAGGGTTTGAAGATGATGCAGAATCTGGCCCTCCTGCTGGGACGGCAGGGTACGGGTCTGAGGCAGGTGCCATGGTGCCAGCAGTGTCACACTGCGCAAGAGGGGGTAACAGTGTTGGCGTGGCCAGTCTGGTGCAATCAATATCGTCCTTGGTTTGTCCTGTTTGATCTTTAGTAGTACTTTGGAGAGGAGGAAAGGCATAAACTGATAGATTTTTCTAGTTAAAGGACAGGGCATCCACTTTCCAAGCTTGTTTGTGGGGAGTCCTTGTGCAGAATTTGTCCAATTGGTAGTTCTGGGGGGAGGCAAACAGGTCTATATCTGGGCTCCCCCATTTGTTTATCAACATGCTGAAAGTCTTTGATTCCAGTTTCCACTCGTGTGGGTCCATGAGATTTCTGCTTAGTTCGTCTACCAGTGTATTTAGCTTTCCTGGCAGGAATTGCACCTGTAAATGCACTTGGTAGCTCAAGGCTGTGTTCCACAGAGCCATGGCTAGTCTGCAGAGGGGGTATGAACGGGTCCCCCCTTGTTTGTTTATGTATCACATAACAGTGGTGTTGTCCGTCCTTACCATTAATTGTCCTGGAAGAATGTGGTCCTTGAAGGCTGTCAGACCATTCTGTACAGCTAACATTTTTTTCTGATTGATATGCAGGTGCATTTGACTTGGGTTCCATTTGCCCTGAATGCACTTCCCTGCCAGGTGAACCCCCCATGCATAATCTGATGTGTTTGTTTTTAGGGTTTGGGCGGCAGGGGGTAGAGTGAATGGTAGTCCCTTGTTTTGGTGGCAGGCCTCTGCCCACCAAAGAAAATCGAACTGTAGGTAAGGTATGATAGGAATCATTGCTTCTAGATCCTGAGAATGTTGACACCATATGCTTTTTAGATACCACTGTAGTTTCCTCATATGTAGTCTTACATATGGAATTAGGAGAATGCAGGAGGCCATGAACCCCAAGGCTTGCAGTATTTGCCTTGCAGATAGCAGGGTGTTTGTGGCCATTAGTTTGAAGTAAGCTGTCAAATGAATTTGCTTCTCTGGCGTGAGGAAGGTCATCTGGGAAGTTGTGTTCAAGCTTGTTCCCAGGAATATAATTTGTTGACAGGGTACAAGATGTGATTTATTTTCGTTTATGGTGTACCCCAGACAAGTTAGCATCTTTTGTACAAACGCCAGATGATTCAAAAGTATGTCCTGGCTTTCTGCCTGAATTAGACAATCGTCCAGGTATGGGTATATTTGAATATTTCTTTGCCTACAAAATGCAAAGACTGGAGCTTGGCACTTTGTGAATACCCTGGGCGCAGTAGATAAGCCAAAGGGCAGTGCAGAGAACTGATAGTGCATGTACCCTGCTTTGAAGCGTAGGTATCTTCTGCAAGATTCCCTGATTGGGATGTGCAGGTAGGCTTCCTTTAAATCCAGTGTTGCCAACCAGGCATCCTTGCCTAGCATAGGAAGCAACTGGTGAAGAGTTAGCATCTTGAATTTTGGGATCACCAAAAAAGGTGTTTAGGGTAGAAAGGTCCAGGACAGGACGCTATGAGTTGTCTTTTCTGGGTACCAGGAAAAGTCTTGAGTAGAAACCTTGTCTCTTTTCCTCTTCTGGTACAGTTTGAATAGCCCTTATGCTTCAGAGAGAGAGTAATTGCTTTTGAGCCTCTGCCCACTGATTTGGGGGTAGATCTGGCCAACTGTTTGGGGTTGGTAACATGTGGAAGTGAAATCTGTATCCTTGGGAAACTATATTTAAAACCCATTTGTCCTGGGTAATTAGTTCCCAGTTTTTTGTCTGCAGAGCAATCTTTCCCCCTAAAGGAGCAGTCAGTTGAGAAGGGCTTGGAAGTTTTAAAGTTAAGTCATTGAGACAGTTTACCATAGGGGGGAGTCTTACTACTCCCTGATTTGGAAGTGGGAGCCCCCACTGCTTAGTCCTGTGCGTACCTTGGGACTGAAGCCTGGGTGTTCTGCTGGTTCTGAGTTTGGACTGAGAAGGCCTGGAAGAGGCAGGAAAGGACCAATTCTTAAGAGGGCCAATGCCTACTAAAGTTTGGAGGCTGTACCTGTAGGAACCATTAACAGTTTACATAGATTTAGCTTTTTCCTCCATCTTTTTAAGTACTACTTCTGCTTTGTTGCCAAACAGGCGGTCCTGATTTAAGGGAGCATCTAGCAATTTAGCTTTAACATGATCTGGCAAAGACTGCTCCTTAAGCCAAGCATGCCTTCCAAGTACAGACCCAGTGACAGCAGCCCTGCAAGATGCCTCTAGTGAATCAAAACCACATTGCAAAGTATGTTTTCCAACTTGTTCAGCAGAATGCATTAAATCCTGTAAATCCTTATTTTCAGCACAGTCAGGAATCAACATCATTTTCTGTTTAAGCAATCCAATAATATGCTGCTGATACTTTAACATATGAAACTGGCAGTTTAAGGCCCTAATGGCCAAGGTTGCAGAAGTGTATACCTTCTTACCCCATCTATCTAGCACCCTGGAATCTCTATCAGAGGGGGAATGCCCTTGGGTCCCTGTGAAATGGTCTCAGGATCCGCAGTAGGATTTTTAAAAAGGAACTTGTGAGAGTCAATAACCCTGTAATATCCATCAGGTTTTCTGGGAGCAGGAGGTAAAGAATCAGGGTCCAAGCTAGATTCCAAAAAGGCATCATCAACAATGTCCAGTACAGGGGGGGTAGCTAAAGGCCTGTGTTGGGCAGGAGTAAGAAATCCCTAAGCATCTTTTTAGAATCAGAGTAATCCTGGCTTTCCCAGCGGAAATGCTCCCTAAGAGTATGCAAAGTTTCACCAAAAGAGAAATCCTCTGGAGGGAAAGCAGAGGTAATAGAGTCTTCTGCATCAGAATCCTCATAGGCAGATGACGGTAAATCCTGGTCATCAGAGGAAACAGAAATTTTAGAATCCTGATCAGAAGTATCATAGGCAAATTCAGTCCTAGATCTCTTAGAGGGGGAAGGTTGGCTTCTCCTGATTAAAGTAATAAGGTCTTCAGCCATTCTTATCATTTGTTTTTTTTTTTTAGGCATAGAGGCCTGAGCATGCGGTCTGGGCGTCGGTTTTCTAGGCATGGTTTGAATTTTAGGCCCTGAAGAAGAAGATGGCGTTGGTTTAATACGCAAATCATCAGGCCTGAATACACCCTCAGAAGCCGGTGCCTGCACAGCGGCTCCGGACCCATCCAAGGTGGAGACATCCGCAGGTTCCACAGTTGAAGCATCTCGCGGCATACCAAACTCTGAATGGGTCTCAGTAGTGGCCTGCGAATCTGAAGTAGCGAGTATCAGAGGCTGCAAAAGAGCCTCACTGAGTACCGGTGAACTGGTGACTAGCTTAGAAGAAGCCTCATCGGCAGCTTTGGACCTAGGCGGCCTGTTTCTGTCTTTATCTTTGCATTTTTTCGGAATGTCGGTAGTCGGATTGCTTACTGAAGACGTATCTGGATAACTGAACCGAGTACCAAAATATTTAGAAGCGTAAATACACCGACGACGAATAGTTCGCTGTTTAAACAAGGCACAAAACCGACAGTGAGGTACATCGTGGTCAGGGCCTAGGCAAGGAATACAGTACGAATTAAAATCTTTAGGAGGTATTTGCTTTCCACAAGAAATACAATTACTGACTTTTACTTTCATCGGTTTAGAGCAATAAAAAGTTTCCCCAATGGGGTACTTAGCTTTAGTTGAAGACTTCGGTTCTGAAACTCGAAGACGACAATTTCAGTTGTTGGCCGACCGGCACTTGCGAACTGCTTCTGCTTCGGGCACCGCACAGCAAGAAAGACTGATGTAATGGAAGATGAGACAGCAACCGACGCAGGACCCAAGACTTTGATAAACTGGCCGACTGAGGGCTACTGCAAGCAGATAACCCAAATGTGATGACTGCAACAGTGAAACACGAAGAACATCAGTACATCTTCAGTGACAACCTAGGCCCAAAGCATTAAGGAAACAGCACGCATGCAAACATTTTGCAGTAAACAAGTAACATTAAGCAAAACAAAATACATTTATCCAGTTGATATGATTTTATTTTTATTGCGGTAGGTGAACTGGGATCTATTTTCATCTAGGGCCTTGATACATAAAAATTTGCAAAATCAGTAGTAGGAAAATACAGTCAGGTGTACAGTGATGAATACTGAGGGAATTTTAAGAATATTTTAATGTACTTAAACAATAAAGAATCAAGAACATAACATGTTACATTCTTTCGTTAATCAGCAATGCAGGTCAAAGCCAGATCCAGCACTAGGTGACCTAGGTAGTTGTCTAGGGCCTGCTGGTTGGAGAGGGCTTTCACAATATTTACTTTTTAATTAAAAAAAAAAAAAAAAAAATAATACATCTTCTTTAAGGGTGTTCATTCTTCTTTAAAAATGCCCCCGTGTCCATGTGCCCCTGCATGCATCTACACACACAACTGTTTTTGCTTGCTTGCTTCTTTTCCACATCCGTGTGTGGAATTTAAACACAAAATGTGCCTGCCTGCTGGACATGTTATACGTATATGCTGTTTCAATGAATGTGCGTTTCAAGGGCAGAGAAGTTTACTGTTAATGCTAAGTCTGTTTTCATTGTAAGACTGCATTGTTTTGTTTAACAAATTGTCTATCAGTGGTTGTGCTACGAAATTTGATCTAAAAGTTATAAAATAAATCCAAATATCTGTAATCACTGTAGAAGTAAAGAAGAAAATACTATGCACATTGACAGATTTGAACAGTGTTTATGGTAATTGGGGAGAAATATCCAAGTATGGCTGCAGGGGGCTACTGTGTGTGTAGGTGGGCTCTGATGCATTACCCTGCATAGGGCCCCATTTGACCATGATCCAGCTCTGATGCAGGTACATTACTTACAGGAGCGCAGACCGAATCTCCTTACAGATTCCTTTGCACACTTGACTGTGGGACATGTTTGACTGCTGGAATATATGCTGGTGATTAATGATGCATTTCTTCTCCATGGAAGTCATAAATTACACAAAGTGATTCAGAGCCACTGAATGTTAAAGGGTGGCTTAAGTAGTTAGCAAAAAAAAAAAAACCCTGATAAATATACTACAGATGTGACTGCAAATGCTTTAGTACAATTTAACTTATCACTTGTCCCTAGCCTCTGTCTGTTGAAACATTACAATGCTAACAAAACTTTACAGGGACTCAGAATCATAGTAAAGGAGTGATTTTTAAGTGCCTTAGCAGAGTGCTAAATTGTCAGCTAATCAGAACTATTGGCTGCTAAAGCATACACGCTCAATACAAGATTAGCAGGAAAATGAACGGAAGACAGATTAGCCAGAAAACAAGTCCTATGTATAGAAAACAAGTTACCATAAATGAAAAGAAAAACTGTGCATCAGCATTTCTGAAAATTATGGCTGGTTAGTGGGTGATTGTAAAGGGACACACAGACATATAAGTACGGGGAAACACCCACCAATCAGGACTTAAGATGCTTATAAGGATATGACATTCTTGAACCAATGACATAATCGTCCATGTCCTTAGGATTTGTAGTTCAGTTTAGTTCAGAAGTTGCGGTATAAAAGGGACAATTAGCAGCGCATATCAGAACTATAAGAATTAAACAGAAGAGGATAGAGAACACTAGTAAATGAGAATGGAAAAGTAATATATAAAGATACAATGGGAGGATATTTGTATAGTTCTCAAGCACACAGCAGAATCTAGAAGGCTTAGGATTTTTGCATGGAAGTGTTTGCATAGGTATTTTTGTACCCAAGTTAGACTTCAGAGAATTTTTCCACAGGTAGACAGCATTTGCTAGATGTGTAATGTGAAAGACTGGGATACCTGGGAACATCTTTTTTTGGGAATGCAATAAGTAGACAGGTTTTAGAAATTTTCGACATGGTATTTTTTTTGAAATTTTGGGGAAGCAAATTATTTTAACTAAATAAATGATTACTTGAGACAGGATATAGAAACTGAATTGCCAAAAACCATCCAAGTGGCTATTTTCCCAGGAGTCTCTTATGGGGATGTGCAGATTAAATAAGTCAGGGAAGACATGTCTTTCTATAAGTCAATTACAATAGTAATAAACAGGTTAACTTTACATTTTTACTACTTACTGTTTGCATTTTAGTCAAAGATCACAATTTTGTTAACTATGACACAGCTGTCTGAGGGATGTCAAAGGAAAAGAAGCATAATTACAAATTTTATTGCACACAACACAACTGATTCAATTTCAGCAGAAATCACTGTACATTAGAGAGCTTCTAGATTAAACTAGAACACTCATTCATTCTCTGATGTACAATTTCTTATTATGGGGAAATCCTAAACTTATAACAGCACTCAATAAATGCAAGACAGAAAATCACTCCTGAATTGGACGCCTGTCTATCACAGGGCACACTGCGGAAAATTTAGAAGACTGCAAAATCAGCTAATGGTATATCTTTGGAAAGAAACGTTTAGTCAGAAGCACACCCCACATTTACAAATACAAAACTTCAAAAACAAAAACATCTAGGCAGAATCAAAGGCTGGGTTCATCATTCCTTCTTTCAAATTGGATGTTCAAATACAGCTCGAAAATTATTACTATAATGCCTCCTCTACTCCCCGAATAATAAACTTCTCATGCTGAATTATAACTGGACTGACCCAATGGTTCTGGGTGAATGGGATGAATATATGCTTTGTGGATGCCAATAATTTTGTTACAGTGCATTTTCTGTCAAATTGCAACCTGGGTTTGTTAGCTTATTTGGAGATCTGCTTTACTTGCTGGTCTGCCTACTAGTTTGTGCTTTGGGATGGACTTCAGCTCCAACCTCTGCTCTTTAATAGTTTTAACATGACTGTATTGGAACACCCACCAACAAACACAAGTGTGAAGAATACTGGTCACTCTTCCACTCACTCTGTATTGTGTCACTAAGGAACTGCTCAGTCAATGAAGCAATGAAAGCTATCCGGTCTAGTATGAATAACCATGCCTTGTTTAATCGACAATGTGATTGCTTGAACCCAAAACATATTAAAAACCTTGGGAGATTGACAGTGACATTCCTGATATGCTATAAAGATAAACTTTTCTTTTTTTGCAGGGAGGGCAAGCCCCTTGGTGCCCCTAACATGGGTGCAAGCCCAGAACTATGTAAAAACACAATTCTGAGACTGCACATACTCAGGGAAGGAAACAGTGAGGACAAAGCAAAACTCACCTTTCCACAGTTCTCAAGTCTAAACCTCATGAGAAGATGCCAGCAATCTTTCCCTAGTGACATTTTAAGCATCGATCAACTGTCCAGAAACAAGAATTAGGACCTATTAATCATCTAGCTACCGAAAATGATTTAACTGCTGTGCTTTGTTTTCACAGATAAGGAAAAAGACTACTTGGGTCCAGTGGTCTTCATGAACTCCAATAAATCTTTGGCTGAGTTTATCCCGTCTTTCAGTTTATTCTAAAGACAGCATGGTTTGAAAGCAGTTTTATGGATTTGAAACCGTCAGATCTATAGGTTTGGACTTTTTTTGCCTTTGGTTCTGTTGAAGTTGTTGAACCCAATATGTCTTAAACATTTTTGTAGTAGGATCCGATGGAAAAGTCATCTCCGAACATGTCCAAGACCTTAGAGGACAAGGATGAAGCACAGCTAGATAGTTTACACTTTTACTTTGTTTTCTCTTTTTCTGTGTGTGTAGTGCCAGAAATTGCCTCACCAAAGGAGGAAGGCAATAGACCTCTCAATATAAGCTTGTTTTTGCATAAAACCAAGGCTCTGTGTTTGAACGTATGAAACCTAGCACAGTCCTCCTGCAGGTGAAGGGGACCGAGGTAATACACACAAACACACGCACACACACACACACACACACACACACACAGTATGCGAGTCACTGACAGGAATTTTGTGACAGTATTTTTCACAATTTTTGAAGCCAGCCATTATAACAGTCGAAAAAATACAACACAAGGATAGAAATAATTATTCTATTAAAAAAGAAAAATAGAAACTAGAGAAAAAATACCAACAATGGTAAAGACAGTTACACAAAAGCACTGCAGAAGGACTAACAATAGTATCGTAAGGTTCTTTCATACAAGAAGAAGAAAGAAGAAGGGTGTTTAAACTATTAAATTAAGCTGTTGCTAAGGTAAGGGATAGAAAAGAGATTAAACTATTTATGCAAAAATTAGAAGCCAAAATATCAGAAAAAATATTGAAAAATCACTTATCTGCCAGACAGCAATTTGGAGAACCCCATCTTCACAAAGCGACAAATGAGATCTCAGGTAACTTAGAATGGTGCATTATGGGTAAGAGAAGAGCTCGAGAGCTTTTAGGTTGCCATGAGCTATTGCAACTACTGAGCTGGATCTAGGGATTAGATCCAAACCCACTGGTTTGAGGATAGAATGAAAAGTGACAACAGATCCAGTTTTAATTGTATTTGCTATCACAATAAAACAGTATTTTTGGCTAGGCTTTAAAATATATACTCGTTATACCAGTCTATTACAAAGCTAATACAGCTAAATAACTTTTAATTTGAAGTTGTTCCATTACCTATTCTATTATTCTCTTCTAAGTTGAAGATGTTCCATTATCTACTCTATTATTCTCTTCTATTCTCTTCTACGTTGAAGATGTTCCATTATCTATTCTATTATTCTCTTCTATCTTACATGAGTTGCAAAATGCTGCAGCCTCATGATATTATGTATCACTTTATTGTAATATGGAACTGTAATAACATTTTCTTTAAAGATTTCTACCCCCCTTCTGCTGACTAAGTCTCCTTCTGAGTACTTGAGCCTATTCATTCCCCAGTGGTGAGAAGTCCTCAGATCTCACGGGGTGACAGTCATACAGTGGGGCTGTTGGGTAGATGTCAGGAAGCTTGTGATCTTGTTAGTATCCTGGAAATGAAGACATTTTATGCAAGGCCCTAACCCCACCCCTGGGCGGTGGGATGGAGTACCTGCAGCACTGTGGAGTTTCACAATGTCCTCCCTCTGTGAATTCATGCTACAGTGAACTCACTAATGAGAGCTACCACCAGGCACTGGTTTGGTGAGCTCAAAGCCCATCTCCAGGACACCCGCTACAATGCCACCACCTCCCCTAAGGCATTGTGGAGTTTCACAATGTCCTCCCTCTGTGAATTCATGCTACAGTGAACTCACTAATGAGAGCTACCACCAGGCACTGGTTTGGTGAGCTCAAAGCCCATCTCCAGGACACCCGCTCCAATGCCACCACCTCCCCTAAGGCATTGTGGAGTTTCACAATGTCCTCCCTCTGTGAATTCATGCTACAGTGAACTCACTAATGAGAGCTACCACCAGGCACTGGTTTGGTGAGCTCAAAGCCCATCTCCAGGACACCCGCTCCAATGCCACCACCTCCCCTAAGGCATTGTGGCTGTGTGTATCCTGCTCTGCCCTGCTCTCTCCCCTAATATGGTGCCTCCCCCCTCCTACCACCATCAAGCTCGCAGATCCATTAATCAAACTGAGGTCGCCTGGGGTGTAGGCAAGGCTTTACTCCTCTACTACTACTTGCAATAACATTTATATACAATGATACTAAAAATGTCCACACCTACTAGCTGCTATGCAAAATGCCCTGTCTTTACTCTTTTGTCTTCTTTGAACATGTTAATACTATTTTAAACTGAATCGATTGCACATTTGGCATTATGTAATTTCATACTTGCTTCTAACATTATTACTTTCTTAATCATATCTGTTGTGAACATACTTCTGACTGGGCTATTAGCCTGTTTTCAGCGGAGACCCGGAGAGAAAAGCTCCAGATAATACAAGACAGATAAAAAAAAATACAGAATTGACATCAGCAAAATAATATATATAATATCACTCTATCGGATCTGTTGTGAATGTTGATATTATAATATAAGATTCTTGGATTTTTCCAATGTCCTGGAGCTTTTCTTTCCAAGCCTCCAGTAGAAATAGGCTTTGCTTAGATCGACCACTTGGCTAAATAAACAATAAGTATACAAATGGATAATCAAATATATTAACCAGCCCGTTTTTTAAATCTTTAAGGATACTTCCTTATCACATCAGTTTGATTTATGTGATAAAAGTGTGCTACAGAGAAAAATAGAATCAGTAAACAACCACCTCATAACATCAGAAATTCTCATTTCAAAAATATTAAATTCGAAAAATCACAAAAAGTAATAAAGTAGTAACGGATAGTCTGGAAACAAAACATTTTTATCTAAAATGGAAAGCATGAGCTTCTAAATCAAAAAAATCTTTTACAGTGATGTTCTGCATAAAATTCTGTAATTGTTTACTAAAAAAATCTGACATAATGCAGGCTCCACTATATTAAACTACAAATGGATAAAGGTAGATTAAAGCCTTATTGCATGAGCAGTCTCTCCGAACAACACTTATGTTCCGCAATACTTAAAAAAACAACTAATTTAATGGACTAGTCAGAAGAGGTCTACATTTCATTTCAAATAATGAAAGTTCTGTATATAGTGGCAAACTTGCATCTTCAATGAAAAGCAAAGACTGTATAACAAAGTTTTTAAACTTTCAAGACAGCTTTCACTTACACCACCTGTGTTTCGACACTGGATCAGTTCCAGCAAAATGACTTCTAAACAAAGCAAGTCAAATATCCTAAATTAATATTTTTTTAACTTGTTCCAGCTTTCTGTAAACAAAGCAGCTAAGAGCTGCTGGGATTTATTATACAGAACATATTCTCCATGCTTGCTGATTATGTTGTACATAGCTCAAGTGACATTACGGTGGTCTTACTAACAAACTTATTCACTGGGAACCATCTGTCCATCTGAAGCTACTAACACTATTGACTCATCTTCCTAGCTGAAAGCACTGCAATTTGTATGCAAGCTGAATAAAGCAGCTTAGCATTTTTATGTTTTGTTTTTACATCATGAGGGGTTATTGCTAGGTCACAGATAGCTGGAATTCCATTACTCGATTCTTTAACAACCCTGGATTACAGCATAAAAACATAAGCTTTCCAGTCAATAACACTATGAACGGTCAATGCCTTAATATGAAATTAAGAAAGAATGTTATTGTTAAAATAATACTGTTTAGAAGGCTGTTTTTACAACACATTGGAAGTATTAGCACATTTTGCTTCTCTCTTCCACTGTCTGTAAAAAATAAGCACAAACTGGAAAATGTAATGCTCAAATTCTGGGGGTTAACAGATGCTTCTTTCCCTTGAAACCAGATTAATCCTGTTAAAAATGTGTGAAACGCTAACAGAATGCAATCCTCTGTTAATCTTGTTTCATCCTAAAATGGAAACATCAAAAGGCTATTTTGTATTAACAGCACACAGCAGGCCCAGTAAAAAAATAGTAAAAATAATTAATGTTTTGATTATTACTATTATTATAATTCATCACAATGTCTTAGGTCAGTTTTTACCATTGATGAGAAGAACTCACTATTCAATAACATAAGTACAGACTAAGGCAGTTGTGTAGTCCCACTATTACGCATTTAAAACATGAATAGTGTGCACAACCCTGCATTACTTATAATACTTTAGTAAACAATAAATGACTGGCTTTGCACATGGGAAATGGACCTTACTGGCAAACTTTTAGTTAATGATCACATTGAAGATTCAGGATTTGGTTCTAATGAAAAAAACTGCTGAATACATACATTTCACTTCAATTATAAGCAGGACATTAATACTAGCTTGCACCAGGCAACTGTTTCCAGTAACCAGGCTGCTTTTATTTATTTATTTATTCATTCATCCATTCAGTCAGCCTGTGTTGTTAAAAGTGAAATGAACTATGATAGAAAGGCAAATGCATTTTTTTTAGTAAACAAAGAGACTGACAATGTAAGGGTAGCACGGTTGTTCACCCAGTCTGCTTGCTTTTCTTCCACAACTATAAACAGCTGGTCCTAGGAGATCAATAATCTGCCTGTACTCAGTCTGTTCTTCATCATCTTTGAACCCAGTAGCTCCTTAAAGAAGCTGTTACAACTGCCCTCCATTGTCATTACATCAGTCTCTCTGGTTACTATTTCTACCGCCCACCAACATACCCCTTCTTCATCCAGTGCCCCTTAATCCTGTACATCTGCTCTTATGAACACTACAATCCTGTTGGAATTTGCAAATCCTCAAAAAGTGGCTGAGGCATTTTATAAACATTCTTTCCCTCCAGCCTTCCTTTCTTTCATTGTAGTCACAATATTCTCTTTTAGTTTCCCTTCTGATGACTTTGACTACAGGACATGCATGACTTTAGAAGCTCCTCTTTGAATTGACTCCACTCTGCCATCAATACCACTTGGTCAGACAGATTTACAACCAGTGTTTGTAGACAGTAGTTTCATTACTTGTCTGCACTAAGATAACTGCCATCCTTCTCCTAATACTCTACACACTTTGCTTTTCTGACTAACTTTTCTCACTATTTGTCTCAACTGGAATTACCACCACTCTACATTTTTCTCATTAAGAATTTAAATTTCCTGAGCACCACTCTAACATTATAGCAGCTTACATAGGTAAGTGTAATCATTACTCCAAACCTGCCAGGTCTGTTCTTATCACTTACACCTGCAAACCTTTACAGGAGTACGAGATGTACTTCCTTTCCAAATCTTTGACAAAGTCGCCCTACAGGGACAGAAAGGAGGTCTGTCCCAGTAGTAACCCTATGCCATCACCTAAAACATTCACTTTTGTCAGAGTGCACTTGCCCTTAAACCACCCCTCTGTTTCCTGCTCATATCCTATTCTGGAACCTAGGCCACCCCTATGTGTACAATTCTTAAGCTGGCTAACTCATTTAACCTTCACTAATGCACTATAGTACATACTTGGTCAAATTTGAAGTAAGCTACCTTTGCAGTCCCACCCATGATCCGAGAGACTGGTCTTCAACATGAAATCCACTACATATTTCTAACATGACCTTCTGCAGTGCACTGGATGTACAATGCTCTGTACCTACTGGTACCCAGGCCTTCAGTATTTTTTCTGGAAGGAATGTCATAACCTTCTACAACTAAATTCATTCATTCATCCTTGGATACAGAATAGTTGTGTAAAATCTTACCATAACCATAGATGTCCTTCTCTTTTATATGCTGCAGTATTCATCACATTGGGGAGTCTGCCTCCAGCTGACTTGCATGTCCGGCCAGTATATAAACGTTTACATGCTACTGTGAGGTACGTGCTATGCCGCACATCACCATGCGTAAGTTGGCCATAGACATAGAGTATAAAGTGGACGTCAGCACGCACCAACCTCAGAAATTAATGTTGCCAAGCACCAGCCTGAGCCTAGGTGAGAAACATATCACCAGGAAAGAAGAGGCAAGCATCAGGGGGAAGGCAAGGTGGGGAAGCAATACTGCAGCATATAGAAGAGGACGACAGCTATGGTTATAGTAAGATTTTACACAACTATTCTGTTCCCTTCTATTCATATGCTGCAGTATTCATCACATTAGGGAGAATGCCAAAGTTCATTCTTGGAAAAGATTATGAGGAGGAGGAGGAGGAGGAGCAGGGGCTTTTTCTACAAATCCATGTAGAATCACTCTGGCAAAATCAGTCCTGGACCTGGAGATGACATCAAGTTTGCAATGTTTAGTGAAGTTATGAACAGAGGACCAGGTAGCTGTCTGCAGGATAGACAGTGTCTAAGCCTTTAAAGAAAGGCCCAGAGGAAAAGAATGCCCTAGTGGAGTTTGCCCTGACTGGAGAAGAAAGGCTCTTACCATTAACTAAATAAACAGAAGGAGACAGCTTTAGAAATCCAGGTAGAGATAGTTTGCTTGGGAACTGGCTGACCAAGGGCCCTTGGGTAGTAGGACAAAAACAGGCATTCAGATTTATGGATACATTTGGCTTTGTCAAGATGGTATCAGAGTTGTCTGTGCACATCAAAGTGTGCTGAATTCTCTCACTTGGACACTGAGGCAAAGGAAAAAAGGTAAACAGACTGATTAAGGAATAACTCATTTTCCACCTTGGGCATAAAAGAATGGTTGGTATGCAAGGATACCCTGTCTCTATGAAAGACTGTGAAGGGGGGATTGGACATCAGAGCTTGCAACTCAAAGACCCTTCTGGCAGAGGTAATGGCCACTAGCAGAACTGTTTTCCATGTGCAGTGCTGAAGGGAAGAGGAGCCTTGTAAGCTTCTCTAACAAAAAACTGAAATCCCAAGGAGGAGGGATTGGTTTCCATGGCGGTCTAATATGAAGGACACCTTTAAGGAACAGTTTAACCTCTAACCTATAGGCTAAAGGAGAGGGCAAAGGCAGACAAGCCAAAATGGCTGAAAGGTGAGCCTTCACCGAGGAATACGACAGCCCACCCTTCATCAATTCATACAGATAGGACAAAACCACTGGGACATCCACTGACAGTGGCTGTAAGTCCTTCTTGCGACACCAGATGGAAAATCTTTTCCATGTGAAAACATAGGATTTCCTAGTAGTGGGTTTTCTGGCCTCCTGCAGAACTTGAAGCATGTCCTCTGAAAACAGGTGTCTAAAGGGGATTAAAACCCTATCACCCAGACAGCCAAGTTCAGGATTGATAGCTGTGGATGTATTAGGGTTCCCTTGTCCAGTGCGAGTAGATCCATCCTGTGGGGTAACTTGTGATGATTGCTCCTGGCTAAGTGTAGGAGAAGGGGGGAACCAGTGCTGTCTTGGCTAAAAGGGAGTCACCAACAAGATTTTTGGCTGATCTTGCTGAATCTTCAGTAGGACCTTCTAGAGGAGAGACAAGGGGGGAAGCATACAGAAACATCCCCTTCCAAGAGAATGACAAAGCATCCACCTTCCAGGCCAAGGGATGTGGGACCCAGGCACAGAACTTTGGAAGTTGTCTGTTCATTGGGAGGCAAAAAGATCTACCTGAGGCATACCCCAATGATGCATCAGGTCCAGAAACACATCCATGTGTAACATCCATTCGTGGGATTGGCTCATGGACCTGCGTAATGAGTCTGCCACCACATTCTGAGCTGAGGGCGGGTAAACTGCCTGAAGGGTAACTTGACTTTGCAAGGCTAACTCCCAGGCATGTATGGCTAGTTTGCATAGGAGGTAAGACTTCACCCCCCCCCCCCCCCCGCTTGTTGATGTACCAGTGGGCTGTGGTGGTGTCTGTGAACCACCTCAGCACCCCTGGAACTAGCTTGGTTTTGAAGATTTGTAGGGCAAAAAGAAGACTCCTAATCTCTTTTAAATTGACAAGTCCCTTCATCTGTTTGGAAGATCAAACATCTCTGATTCTCCAGGACTGAAGAGTCACACCCCATCCTGTGTCTGAAGCATCTGTGTATAACTCTAGAGAGGGGGAAGGGTGGTTGTAAGGGGAGACCAGATATTTTGGTCACATTAAGGATCCACCAATCCAACTCCTTTTTTATGCAAGGCAGGAGCAGAATCATGAAATCCGGAGGGCGAGAGTGCTGCATCCAAACTGCCCTTAGGAACCTCTGAATTTTCCTCATGTGCAATGTGGCAAAGGGAAGCATGGCGATGGTAGATGCCATGAACCCCAGGAGGCATAGGAAGTCCCTGGCCATTAGAGATTGAAGGGTTAAAGATGCTCTGGAAGCAGGTAGTGAGGAACAGCACCTTTTATGTGGGCAGTGAGGCTAACATCTTGCTTGGATCCTACAGCCCAGGAAAATGTGGTCTTGCGAAGGGGTCAGAGAGGACCTCAGGTAGTTTATGGTGAAGTCTTGACTCTCCAGAAGGGACATAGTGAAGGAAAGATGTGCCTGAAGAAGGCATGGACACTAGGCTTGGATAAGGAGATTGTCAAGGTAAGGGAAGATCTGAATTACCTGCATTCTGGAGTATGCTATGACAGGAGCCAAGCATTTTGTTAAGAACCTTGGCGCCATAGAGAGACCAAAGGGCAAAGCACAAAACTGAAAATGCAAGGAAGCAACAGAAAAATGTACAAATTTCCTAAACTGAGGGTGAACGGGGATGTGAAGATAAGCATCTTTTATGTCTAAAGACACCATGAATGCCTGGGGGAGAATAACAGGGAAAAGAGACGGCAAAGTCATCATTTAAAAGGAGGGGACTTTTAGAAAGGTATTTAAATGGGAAAGGTCCAAGATGGGTCTCTAGGGGGCCATCCTTCCTGGGGACTAAAAACATCCTAGAGTAGAAACCTTTCCTTTGTTGGGAGGAGGGGACCTCTTGAATCGTCCCCTGAGAAAGTAGATCTGAAATGACTGGAGAGAAGAATATCAATTGATCCTTTGATGGTTGTGTGATACCTCTGAAAGAGGGATAAGTTTCCCAAACCATGAGATATCCTCTCTGGATGATCGAGAGGACCCAAGAGTTCTAGGGGATCTGGTTCCAAGCAGCAAGAAAGAGACAGAGAGAGACGAACGAATAGGGGAGTGGATGGCCCTGGAGGCAGATAGTCACAGGCTACCAGGCTTAGGTTGGGACTGAAAGGCCTGTTTTGGAGCTGGAGTGGATGGGTCAGATTTGGAAGAAGCTGGTTTCCTAGGTCCTCTTTTACTCTTAGAGGAAGAAGGTGGGACAAGCTTTCTCACAAAGGCGCTCTTCGCTGGACAGTTCCTTTAGAACCTGGGGACTGCAGAAACAAGGATAGGCTTAAGGTCCTGTTGCTCCTTACCTTTTCCTGTAAAGATTTGAATAGGTCTGCCACCAAGCTGCCAAATAAGCCTTTATTGTCTAGGGGGGCATCCACCAATTTGGCCTTGAAGTCATCAGGTAAGGGTTGTACCCTGAGCCAAGAGTATCTTCTCAGGAACGACCTAGAGGCCGCTGCATCAGCACTTGATGGAGTGCCTAGTTACCTAGGCAGAAGAGTTGTGGATAGCTGCCAATTCTGCTTTGGTTGGAGAGCCTGAGAGGTCTGAAAGGAGTTTCCCTGCATCTGAAAGGAGAGCCAGGGAGTACGTGGCCATGTGGGTCTGGTAATTAATTGCCTGGAAGGCCAGAGTGGCAGAGGTGTAAACCTTTTCCCCAGTCCCTGCATAACCTTGCTCTCTTTATCAGAGGGCAACATAGAGGTGGATGGAAGCAATCTGAAGGCCTTCTCAGTTGAAACTGAAATGGTTGCTGGGTCAGCAGATGGGGCTTTGAAAAGGAACTTGGAGAACCTGTCCGGATGCTTGGGAGCAGGAGGCTGAGAGTCTGGACATTGGGACACAGTTGTGAAAGCATCCAGGAAGGTAGGTAGGACTGAGGAATGGCAGAGGGGGATGGAGAATCCATCTGCAAGAGGTCATAATACCTGTTTTGTATATCAGAGACTTGGGAACAGTCCCACTTGAAAACGTCTTTCATTTTCTGGATGGTTTCTCCCAAAGGAAGTATTCTCCCCAGGGGAATCTGTACCATTAGATTCCTCCTTTGGGAAGGCATAGCCCAGGGGTGAAGCTATTTGGGTGGAGTAAGAAGTATCTGCAGCTGTCCTCTTGAAGGCAGTGGAAGGAGTGAAGGCCTACAAAGGGACAGAGGAAGGAGAGGGTTGGTGCACAGCCATAAAGGCATTGAAAAGGCTTTGTGAGAAAGCCTACCAATCAGGAGTTTGCTCTTGTGGAGCCGGAGTAACATGCTTTGTCTTTATTTTCTTCTTCTTTTTGGGAGCTTCCATGTGGTGAAAGGTGGAAGGGTCCGACGTCTGCCTACATTCCACTATATCCATAAGTACATTCTCATGCACAGTGATTTGTGTGATGCCATGAGGACCTTCAGAAATAATGAGCCATGGTTCCTCTTTTTTTACTAAGTCGGACGCCTGCACTTTCCTCACAGACGTGCTGGTAGACTCCTTCGGAGCTTCCCCTGTGATACCCACCAACAGACATCCACCACCTCTGGTTCAGCCTCAGGTCCTACATCGGTCTCGGAAGAAATGACCAGAAGAGAGAGTGCAGTTGGAAATTCAGAACGAGATTTCTTGGCCTTTTTCGCTAGGGGATCGTCCGAAGGACCTGACATCACCTCCATCTCCCGTACCAGATGCCCACGGCGTTGGTTCTCTAAGTAAAGTTTGAGTGATGCTAAGCAGCTCCTAAGAGTTTTGGGGATGAACGACTTCCAGATAGTGCACATGGTGTGATCATGGTCTGGGCCTAGCCAGAACAAGCAGAGGTTGTGGGCGTCTTTATGTGGAATCTGCCTTCCACACTGACACTTAGCCTTCCTAGCTGACACAAAATCACCCAACAAGCAAGCAGCAGCAACAATAATATAAGAAAGAGAAAAAAAACAACAGGGTACTTGTCTGGTACACAACTGATCTGGTGAGTGAACGCTGGCAGCAGGCGAGTGGACAGGCGGCAGAAAAGTTCTGAGGGTGGTGAATGCTGACATCTGCTTTATACCAGACATCTCTTTATGGCTGACATAAGCAGGTGATGTGTGGTGTAGCATGTACCTCACAGTAGCATGTAGACTTCTGTATACTGGCCGGATGTACAAGTCTGCCGGAGGCGGACTCCCCAGTGTGATGAATACTGCAGCACATGAATAGGACGATGTCTACTTTTTGCAGTTTAGGGTCAGGGAAAGCTGGCCCCTGTCCTGGCATTCAGAAACTCTGAGACAAAGAAACTAATCTTGGGTAAAATGTCAGTCTATCATAATTTGTATATATACACACACACACAGACACATGCAGCTTCAAATTTGCAGGATCTCCCATTCATGTATTTCAGATGTATGAGGAAACCAGAGGACCTAGCAAAAATTCATACAGCTGATGGATGAACATGCAAGCTCTGCAAATAAGATACTCTCATAGAAACTGAACTGGAAACAAAGTGCTGTGAAGCAAAAACATTAACCTCTGCATCACTGTGCCGAACCACAACTAATGCCATTTTGCAAATGTTGCTGGATTTCAAACTGCTGCCTTAAACACAAAGAAATCTGCACAACTACTAATTTTGTTCTTTGTCATATTTCATAATGCTGTAATCTGTACATGCAGTGTTTTACTACATCAGACAAATTTGCTTGATAGTACAGTACAATAACAATACAAATAATAATCACAGGAACATCTAACAGAGCCACTAACAGTGCCCATAAAAAGAAGTTATGTTCTTACCATAACGTACCATGTTTGTTGTCCTTTATATCGTCTTCCTTCTTTCTGGTTGGGTTCAGAGCCAATCTCGGCTCTGACTCTGCCACTTTTAAAGCTCGAAGAGTCCTTACTGGCTAGAGGCTAACCCCTTATCCCAGCATGCTTAGCGGTAGCTACCCAGATCTCGTTTGTGAGAACTAACCACTAGGTAGGAGAACTATAAATTACCCAGTAGAGGAGGTAACTAAACAATACTGCTTCCTTGCACCAAAAACAAGAGAACAACAATGGTGACAATGACTATACCAATAGCTGAAAAGCAAAGGAAACTCAGCCAAATCAGCCAAAAAAAGGAAATTCCTCTCAATCATCCAGGATGGGGGAAGGAGGGAGAGACGCAGGAAGGAAGGCGAGAGAAAGGACAACAAACATTGAACGTTATGGTAAGAACATAACTTCTTTATGTTATGTTGTCCATCTTGCCTTCCTTCTTTCTGGTTGGGACAGCGTCCCCAGCACCTAAACACTGGGTGGCTCACTGGAAAAGAGCCTTCAGAACCGTGGAACCAAAGGATGTGCTGTTCTGAGAGGCCATGTCCACTTTGTAATGAAGGTATGGGGAGCAGCCCATGTTACTGCCACACAAATAGTATCTAATGGAAGCTTAGCTTGAAAGGCTATGGAGGTAGCCAAGGACCTAGTAGAATGTCCCCTTACTTTTCCCGGGACAGACACATTCCGAGACTCATAAGCATAAGTAATAGTATTGGACAACCATTTTGACAAAGTTAGTTTGGAAACTGGTGAGCCCTGTTTCCTCTGAGAGAAGGATACAAACAGCTGATCTGATTTTCTGATGTCCTTGGTTCTTTGAAGATAAAATCATAACTACCTGTGGACATCCAACTGATGTAACTTATACTCTGCCTTGTTGCCATAATTTGGAAAATAAACAGGAAGTTTAATTGACTGATTCAAATTATACTCTGAACACACTTTTGGTAAAAAGGAAGGATTAGTTCTAAGTAATAATCTATCCTTGTGAAAGATCATAAAAGGCGGGCGGATGGAAAGTGCCTGTAACTCGGAAACCTGCCTAGTTGATGTAACAGCAATCAGGAAGAGGGTCTTCCATGATAAGAACTTTAGAGGACAAGAAGCAGCTGGTTCAAAGGGAGGGAGGATCAGAGCCGCTAGTACTAAATTTAAATCCCAAGGATGGAGAGGTTCTCAGATAGGAGGCCTTAATAGGGTAGCACCTTTCAAAAAGGCCCTACATAGCTTGTGGGACATGACGTTAGAACCTAGAAGGCCCACATGAAAATTAGAAATAGCAGCCAGCTGAACTCGAATCATAGCAGCCGCTGCTCCTTTTTCGAAAGTTTCTGCCAGGAAGTCCAAGATTTTTGAAATTGCAGCTGTAAAGGGATCAATGTCATATTGCTCGGCCCCGAAGGAGAACCTCTTCCATTTACTAGTGTAAAGTTTCCGTTATATACATTATAAACACAAAGGGACTAACAACAAGAAAGTGTTTTTTTTTTTGAAAGAAGAAGAAAGAGGAGGGGGTAGCCTCTAAGTTAAATGGCTACTGCTCCCAAAGGGAGAAGGTCTCTAACTAAAACGGTTTCTTCCTAGGTAGCAAAGAGGGATAAAGGGACAAGACAACAACCCTCACGAAAAAAACGGGCCACCGACAGCACACAAGTAAAGGCCTGAGAGAAAACGATGTAGCCTAACAACAGTAACGAGGATAGGGGTGATAAAGAAGAGAAAACTCTAAACTCTAAGGAAATTTAGCCTAAAACAACAATTTTGACAGAAAAAATTCACTACTCAGCCTGAGCTGCAGAAGACAATCTCGACGCTACAAGCAGCAAACGAGATCTGGGTAACTACTGCTAAGCATGCTGGGATAAATGGTTAGCCTCGGGCCAGTAAGAACTCTTCGAGCTTTAAAAGTGGCCGAGTCGGAGCCGAGATCGGCTCTGAACCCAACCAGAAAGAAGGAAAGCGAGATGGACAAATAACATGCAATATTATGCTTAATTTGAAAGTCACAGTTCCTTGTTTGCTAATCTGAAGATAGAAATTCAAATGCAACAGGAAGGATTTTATCTAACAATAATTATAGGGCAATACATACCATGCAAATCTGCAATCTAACAATCATCCTTTACATTTCAGTACAGTTAAATGTCTCTGGGCTAAACAAGCCTATTCCACCAAGATGGAGTACATGTTGGCTACACCTTATTTTACTATCATGTTATTGTTCCCTCCTCTGCCCTGGAGGAAACTCACCACTTGTCAGTCAGGCTCCCTGGGATTTTGGATTTCGAACCACACTTTCTATACTTGGGATATGGTCTGGAATGGATTCACCATTACAGATACAGTAATGCAGAAATGTTCCACTCACCATACAACTTTTAAGGATATGAGCACAGTCCTGCAAGCAAACTCAAAGATCTAAGAGAAAGATGCAACACCAACACACACACACACACACACACACACACACACACACACACACACACACACACGTTTTCTGGAGTCAATGTGAATGTCAAATAAAAATAATAAAAAAAATTGTTCTTGATAGCTCATAATGGATAAATAACCTCAGATAAATGTCAAGCAAGAAAAGTACAGTTGTGTAAAATCTTACTATAACATTAGATGTCACTGCCTTCACTATTGCAGTATTCCTAACATATGGGGATTCCCTTCCGTGGTAGCCCGACATCCGGCCAGTCTAACAAAGACTCCTGTTGTTTTAAAGGTATGCCAAACGTCACCCAAATGCTCATTGCGTAGTGTAGGGCATAAAGGTGACATTCAGGGCCACCATAGTCAGAAATGACTGCCAGAGTAGGAACACCAGTCCAAGAAACCCAAGAGGTAATCTGTACATCCAGGAAGGCAAAGGACTTGGGGAAGGAGGGAGGGAACGAATACTGCAGCATTGAAAGCAAGGACATCTAACGTTATGTCCTTACATTCACTGCTGCAGTATTCTTAACATATAGGAGTACCAAAGCTCAATAGGAAACTAGGGAGGGGAAGAACCAGAAGAGTCCCCTAAAAAGCTATGAAGAATGACACTACCAAAACCAGCCCTAGCTCTAGAGATACCACCCAACTTGTAGGGCTTGGTAAAGGTCCAGGTAGCTGCTTCAAGAGCAGAATTAGTATCTAAGCCCTTGAAAAAAGCACCAGAAGAAGTCACAGCTCTAGTAGAATGAGCCTGGACTGAAGAGGGCAGGCTCTTGCCATGAAAAGTATAATAAAAAGAAACAGCTTTAGAAATCCAAGAGGAAATAATTTGCTTAGATACAGCAAGTCCCAAAGATCTAGGATGAAAAGAAAAAAGAAGTTATGTACCTACCATAACGTTCCATGTTACTTGTTTCCTCTCGCCTTCTTTCTTGCTGGTTGGGTTCGGAACCAATCCTCGGCTCCGACTCGGCCATCTTCTAAAGCTCGAGAGCTACAAACTGGCTCGAGGCCTCCCCATATCCCATGATGCCTGGCGCTAGATACCCAGATCTCGTTTGGTAAGACTAACAGCAGACAAAATAATGAAGGAATCCTATCCTTATCATGCATAAGCCCAACTATAAAGACCACTAGATAGAGTGGGATAGCCAGAGAAGGCTCAGCCTGAACAATATTATAGAGAAAACTCTTCTCGGTCTAGTAGGATGGGGGGACGCAAGAAAGAAGGCGAGAGGAGACAACTAACATGGAACGTTATGGTAGGTACATAACTTCTTTATGTTAAGTTGTCTATCTCGCCTTCATTCTTGCTGGATGGGACAGCGTCCCTAGCACCTAATATCCTGGGTGGCTCAATGGAACAGACTCTTCAGAACAGTGGAACCAAAATCATCTCTGCTCCTGGAAATCACGTCCAACTTATAACGCGAGATGAAAGTATGAGGGTTTGTCCACGTAGCTGCTGCACAAATAGATTCCATGGGCAACCTAGCCTGAAAAGCAACCAAAGTGGCTAATGCTCTGGTGGAGTGCCCTTTTGGTTTAACAGGCAATTGTTTATTCCTCAGCTGATAAATAAAAGTAATGACAGAAGTCAGCCACCTGGATAAAGTTACTTTTGATATTGGTATACCTTGTTTGCCCTCTGCATAAGAGAGGAAAAGCTGATCCGATTTTCTGAAGGCCTTAGTCCTGTGCAAATAAAAACGCAGTTGTCTTTGAACATCTAACTGATGTAACTTATATTCTGCCCTGTTGGAATGGTTGGGAAAAAACACAGGAAGGTCAATGGACTGATTCAAGTTGTTCTCAGAAGAGACCTTAGGAAGGAAGGATGGATTAGTCCTAAGAGCAACCCTGTCTTTGTGGAACACTAGGTAGGGGGGACTTGTACAAAGAGCCTGCAGCTCGGAAACTCATCTGACTGAAGTGATTGCTACCAGAAAAAGTGTTTTCCATGATAAAAACCTCAATGAACAGGAAGCTGCCAGTTCAAAGGGGGGCAAAATTAGCGAGGCTAGAATCAAATTCAGATCCCACGGGGGGTGGAGGATCTCTAACCGGGGGCCTGAGCAGAGTGGTTCCTTTGAGGAAGGCCTTACAAAGCTTATGAGACATTATACTACTTTCTGAAAGGCCAATGTGAAAATTTGAAATTGCGGCTAACTGCACTCTAATTGCAGCAGAAGCGGAGCCAGCTTGAAAAAGCTCTGCGAGGAATTCCAAGATTTGGTGAACAGGGGCTGAAAAAGGATCTATATTCTTAGCCTCTGCCCAGGAAGAAAAACGTTTCCACTTACTAGCGTAAGTTTTTCTAGTGGTAGACTTGTGCGATGATAAAATGATTTCACGCACTGATTGGGAGATATCCGGAAGCCTGGCTAGGGTTGGAAGTGGAGCAACCAAGCCGTGAGCTTGAGAGATTGCAGGGAGTGATGCAGCCCACCCGACTGATTGATGGATCAGAAGGTCTGGAATTGGTTCCAGAGTCCAAGGCTGCTTGATAAGGTAATGATGCAGGAATGGAAACCATATTTGTCGAGGCCAGTACGGGGCAATGAGGATCATTTTGCAACCCAATATGGTAGCTTTCCATATCAGCTTGGGAATTAGAGGAAACGGGGGAAATGCATATAGAAGTCCCTGAGGCCAATCGTGGACTAGAGCGTCTCTGGGGGAATACTCTGGATGTGGAAGGAGAGAGAAGAAGTGAAGGGGGTGGCAAAGAGGTCGCAGCAAGGTTGCCCCCATTTGCGGAAGATTTGGTCTGCCACTACTTGATTCAGAGACCACTCGTAAGGCATCAGAATAGCTCTGCTCAGCCTGTCTGCAATGACGTTGGATTTTCCAGGGATATGCATTGCAGTCAGAAACTGTTGGGATGGGATCGCCCACTGCCAGAGTCTGAGTGCTTCTCGACATAGGGGGTAGGTCCTGGTTCCGCCCTGCTTGTTGATGTACCATATAACTGACATATTGTCCGTTTGAATTGCAACTGTCCTGGTAGGAAGAGAGTCCTGAAGAGCTTGCAACGCTAAAAGCACGGCTCTCATCTCCAAGACGTTTATGTGCAGATGGTACTCCTAAGGTTGCCAAGTGCCTTGGACTGTTCTGCCCTGATAATGCCCCTCCACCCGATCAAGGCGGTGTCCATGGTTACCGTAGCAACTGGAGGGGGAAGTACAAATGGTCTGCCCAGGGGTACTGATGGGGAGACCATCCACCACACAAGGTGCTTTTTGCATGCTTCTGTAATGATAATCATGTGCGACATGGGAAGCTGCTGAAAAGACCACTGGGTGAAAAGGAGCCACTGGAGAATCCTCATGTGGAAACAGGCCAGAGGGATGAGTATGATTGCCGCTGCCATGAGACCCAGGGTTTAAAGTACGAACCTGGCTTGAATTCTCTTGCAACCTAACAAGACCTGGACATGCCGCCGAATGACTAACACCCTTGTCTGGTGGAAGACTGGCTGACCTGTCTTTTGTATTTAAGTTTGTGCCTATAAAGGTGATAGACTCACAAGGCGACAAAGCAGATTTTTCGAAATTTATAGTGATACCTAGTCTGAAACACGTCTGTATGGTATAGTCTCTGGCTTGCAGAAGATGATGCCTGGTGGTAGCAGTGAGGAGCCAGTCGTCTAGATACGGAAACACCTGGAGTCCTTGCCATCTCAGATGAGCGGTAACTACTGCCAAACATTTGGTGAACACCCTGGGGGCTGTGGTGAGACCAAAGGGCAGAGCTCTGAACTGATAATGGCTGGCTCCCAGCCGGAAGCGCAGGAATCTTCTGGAGTGTCTGTCCATTTTGATGTGGTAGTACGCATCCTGAAGATCTATGGAGCACATCCAATTGTCCTGACCCAGGAAGGGTAAAAATGGACTGTAGCATGACCATCTGAAACTTGGTTCTTTGTACAAGCCTGTTTAGTCTGCTGAGATCCAAAATGGGTCTCCAGTCCCCTGTCTTTTTTGGTACCAAAAAGAACTTTGAGTAAATTCCGGATCCTTGCTGGTCTGCTGGGACTTGCTGGATGGCCCTTTTTCTTAGCAGTTTTGCAACTTCCTGAACTGCTTGATCTCTTAGATTGGGTGGAACATCTGGCAGGGACTTGTTCTGCAAGAATGGTGCACCAACGAAGGGAATTTTGTAACCTCTGGATATAACAGACTGTACCCATTTGTCTTGTGTTGCGTCTTGCCAGGTTGTTGGGTACAGCGATAATCTTCCCCCAACTTTCTCCAGAGGTGGACAGCCGGGCAACTCTTCAGGGATGCTGGAAGGGCTTGTCAGAGAAAGATTCTCTGCTACCCTGACTTTGCGGACCCCCTCTGCCACAAGGGCGTCGTCTGTTATTGTTCCCTCCTCTGCCCCTGGAGGGAAACTCACCACGTGTCAGGCAAGGCTCCCTGGGATTTCCGGAACCACATCTTTCCACTCTTCTGACCCTTGGGATATGGTCTGGAAGGAGTGGAAAAATGGACCCCTACAGTAGAGAGAGTCTTGCCTTCCTGTTCACACCTGGTAAGGGTATCCTTCACCTGAGATCCAAAGAGAGAGGAGCCATCAAAGGGGGTGTTGGTGAAAGACGCTCTGAAAGATTCCGCAAAGTTACAAAGCCGCATCCAAGTGTGTCTCCTCAGAGCGACGTCTGTGCCTGCGGCTCTACTCGCCCCATCAGCTGCATAAGAAATGAGCCTCATGGAGGAGTTAACCACTGAATTAAGAGTCGCCAGCTGGGAGGCAACCTTGGCCTGGGCCCCCTCAGCTGATGGATCTTGAAGGGTATCTCCAAGCTCTTTAAGGAGATCCCTCTGTAGACGGGTAAAGTGGCACAAGTAATTCAGAGACTTCATGGTAAAAGTCGCTGAAGAAAACATCCGCTTCCCATATATGTCCATTGTCCTACACTCCTTGTTAGGGGGATGAACAGATGAAGAAGTTTCAGCCAAATCCTTCTTCGTGGCCACTGCTACCACCATGGCATCAACGGGGACCCCTTTTGTCAAAAATTGCTTGTCCTGTGGTGCAGTAATGAATTTTGATGGTCTTCTTGGGGTTGGTTCCACTGTGTCTGGAGCTGACCACGCCTTCCGAGTCACCACAGACATCAGTGGGTCGAAAGGTTGAGACACCCAGGAGGTGGAAGGTCGGGATCCAAACGCGTCCAGGAATACAGACTCATCCTCAGAAGGGCTTAGGGCAGTCCAGTTCCCCCTCTGTCTAAGCATCCCAAGGATGTCTGAGAAGGAGACATCTTCAGAGGGGGACCTCGGGGACCCTTCCAAATCCTCTAAGTCGGTATCTGATGTGACAGACTCAGGGGAGTCAACATGCTTCCTCTTGCATTTCCTCTTACAAGGTGGCTCCTCTGAATGATCAGGGGAGGCCTTGGAAGAGGAAGATACACCCAAAGGGGTGTCCTGGGGCGCTGGATCCCCACGCTTGGGGTCTGGAAGAGAGGCAGAGGCTGACACAGGCACCATAGGGAGAGGAGCCGAAGGGGTCGATCGAGGCTAGGCTCAGGGGCCAGAACACTCCTCATCACCTCGAAGGCATCCCGATCAGAACGGAGAGAGGGATCCGGTTCAGAAGAAATCAGAATCCCCCTCCGCACTGAAGGGGAAGGCTCCGAGGCCGATGTGGGAGCCGAACTCACCTGGGCCGAGGCTCCGAGGGAGAGAGGGGTCAGACAAAGGTCCGATGCCACTCGTCTCCTTGGAGCCGACAAGGGAGTCCCGGCGCCCAGATCCCTCCAAGGACGGAACCATGGAAGTGATCGGAGCCGACGAAGGAACCGAAGGAGCAAGTATCGCAGCTGACGGTTCCACGACTCGAACCCCCACGAACTCCGGCTCCGAGTTCAAAGAGTGAGTCGGAGGAGGAATATCTGCAGACGTGGACGGAGCCGAACCCTGGTGAGGGGGGGGCTGGACAACATTTTACCCAGGGCCTGCGATTTTAGCAGTCTGCTGACCACTCTAAGTCATGGTCCGAAAGTCTTGAGGACCAAGAAGAGTGGGATGAGCGATGACTACGCTCGATTAGAGCAGAGGTGATCTTGGAGCCGAGCGTATCGACTCCAGAGAGGGAGACCTGGACCTTTTCAGACTCTCAGAAGGCTCCGAAGAGCATATCGGAGCCGACTGGAAGGGAGGAGCATTGGTTCCAGCCGGAGCCGAAATGGAAGGTACAGATTCACCCAATGACGGCTCCGAACTGGGAGCCGACGGTTTAGGTGCCCTGGAAGATTTCACAGGCTGAGCCTTAGCCGGTGAATCTTGAGGTTTAAGTAAACCTCTAAGGATCAATTTATTTTTGCGCTCCTGCAGGACTCTTGGACTGAACGCATGGCAAATGGAGCAAGAGTCCTGCAGGTGCATGGCGCCCAGACAATAAACACAAGAAGTGTGACCATCTGTCAGAGACATCTTCTGACAGCATGAGTCACACTTCTTGAATCCGGATGGCTTAGGATCCTTGGACATATTGACAGGCAAGCCCAAAGGAAAACACACTCACACAAAGGTTAAGGTACTAACACAACAACAATACACTACAAGTTACCAGAACCGACAGTACACCAACAACTGTAATAAGTATAGCCAAACTAATTAACAGTGATAATAAGAAAAGATGTATTTATTTATTTATTTATTTATTTATTTTTTTTAAAGAAATGGATTGAGAAGAAAAAGGTTATCCTCTAACTCAAATGGACACCTAGAGATAAGGTTATCCTCTAACTTAAACGGAAAACCTTAGAGGAAAAAGGGGGAAGTAGAAGGGGGAGGGGAAACTCTCTAAGTAAAACGAGTTTCTGAAGAGAAAAGACAAGGATTCAGCTACAAAAACTTATACAATATAAGGGAAATAACTAAACGATAATTCTACTCTAAATATTTACTAAATTGTGACAGAAAAAAGACGATATAGAAGTTTTATATGACCTGAGCCAGTAGAGCAACCTCGCAGCAGAAGCAGCAAACGAGATCTGGGTATCTAGCGCCAGGCATCATGGGATATGGGAAGGCCTCGAGCCAGTTTGTAGCTCTCGAGCTTTAGAAGATGGCCGAGGATCGGCTCTGAACCCAACCAGCAAGAATGAAGGCGAGATAGACAACTTAACATCAAATAACTACATCAAATAACTGATAAGATTTTCTAACAGCCTTAGTCTTAACCAAACAAATAATGAACTGCCTATGTACGTCCAAAGTATGCAGCACCGTCTCACTGTCAGTTTGCAGAGGGGGAAAAAGTAGACAGATTAATACACTGATTAAGTGACAGCTCATTAACTAGCTTAGGCATAAAAGAAGGGTTAGTGCACAAGGACACACTGTCCTCATTAAAAAATAAACAAAAGGAGGACAAGCAATAAAGACCTATACCTCAGACACCTGTCTGGCAGAAGGAAGAGCTAACAAAAGAAAAGTCTTCCAGGAACAATGTTGCAAGGAAGTTGAAGCAGCAGGCTCAAAAGGAGCCTGAGTCAACTTAACAAAAACAAAATTAAGATCCCAGGGAGGAGGAACAATCTTCCTGGGAGGTCTAATATTAAGGATGCCTTTAAGAAATTGTTTCACCTCAAATCTAGAAGCTAAAGGAGGAGAAAAAGGCAGAGAAGCAGATAGAGCTGCTAAGCGGACCTTAATAGAAGAATAGGCCAAACCAGCATTGAGCAACTCACACAAATAAGCGAGAACCAAAGGAACATCCACAGTAAGTGGGTTCAGGTTAGGAGAGAGGTACCAAATAGAAAACTTCTTCCATTTGGATAAGTAGGATTTCGTAGCAGGTTTCTTGGCCTCCTGCAGGACTTGCAGCATGTCCTCAGAAAAAAGGTGTCTATGACAAATCAAAATCCTATCACCTGCAGTGTCAACTGAAGTGTGAACAGGTGGGGATGGATGAGAGACCTCTTGTTTTGTGAGAGCAGATCCACCCTGTGAGGTAACTTGTGATGACTGCCCCTGGCTGAATGCAGAAGATGAGGGAACCAGTGCTGTCACGGCCAAAAGGGAGTCACCAACAAGATTTTGGGAACATCCTATGGAAATTTGAACAGGACTTTTAGAATGAGAGGAAGGGGAGGAAATACATAAAGAAACATTCCCTTCCAAGAAAATGAGAGGGCATCCACCTACCACACCAGAGGACCTGGGACTACAAAATAGAGGAAGTTGTCTGTTCAGAGGGGAGGCAAAAAGATCCACTTGAGGAGTACTCCACTGGTGGATCATGTCCAGAAACACAACCCTGTGAAGCATCCATTAGTGGGACTGAGTTAAGGAACTGCTCAGAGTGTTTGCCACAATGCTCTGACTGGAAGGGATATAAAGTGAAGAGCCACTTAATACTTGACAGCAAAATCCCATACCAGAAGTGCCAATCGGCAAAAAAGATAAGATCTTGTTCCTCCCTCTTAGTTGATATACCACATGTGAACACCTTGAGAGGCCCTGAAGAGAAAAGAGAATGAAAGGCCTGAAGAGACATTAGAATAGCTCTCATCTCTTTGACACTGATGTGCTCCTTTTGCTGTGGAGGCGACCACACCCCCTGAAGTTTTAAGGAGCCAAATGTCACACCCCCGATCCCATGTCTGAAGAGTCTGTGAACAATTTCTGAGAGGTAAGAGGGGAATGAAAAGGGATCCTTGAATTCAAAGACAACTGCTGAATCCACCAGTGAAGTTCCTGTCTGAGACAAGGAAGAAGAGGAACTACAAAGTCTAGAGGATATGCATGTTGAAGCCATACTGACTTCAGAAACCACTGAAACTTTCTCATGTGAAGTTTGGCCAAAGGGAATATCAGGAGTGGTGGATGCCATGAAAAGTACAGTTTTGTACCTACCATAAATGTAGATGTCTGAGTGTATACACTGCCGCAGTCATTACACCTGGGTTATCCTGCCGTCAGGTGGTCCCGCAGTCGGCCCAAATTCCAAAGTCTTGGTCTGGTGTCGGTTGCTGTCGCTTCTTCCCTGACGCCAGTGCATCAGGGGTATATATAAGATGCAGCAGATGCCATTTTCTCCAGTTTTTCTTACCCCAGATGTCAGGTGCCCCCAAAAAGGTAGGCAATGTAAATTGCTAATAAAACATACATAAAAAAAGCTATCAAAAACTTTCAGTTACCAGCAAATACTCCCCATGGGTAGCAAAGGGTAGAAGGCTTGGGTAAGTACCAGCAAGTAAGAGGGGAAGGAGGGAGGGTAACCTAGACTGCAGCAGTGTATACACTCGAACATCTACATTTATGGTAGGTACAAAACTGTACTATGTTCATCATGTTACACTGCTGCAGTTATTTCACTTGGGTAGAATCCCAAAGCTGAGGTAGGGTGGCTGGTTCTATAAGACATTAGGGGTGGCTATAAGACCCTGCAGGACTGCAGTGGCAAAGCCAGCTCTGGATTTAGAGTAAAGAGGCAGACGGTAATGCTTGGTGAAGGTATGTACAGAACTCCAAGTTGCTGCTTCCAAAATGTCCTTGGTAGGTACTCCTCTGAGGTAGGCAGTTGAAGTGGCTGTTGCCCTGGTGGAATGAGACCTAATGCTGTTAGGTGCAGTTTTCCCATGGTGTGTATAGCAGGAACGTATACAATGCCCTATCCATTTTGAAATGGTCTGTTTTGAAATGGCTTTTCCCTGTGTTCCTGCAGCATATGCTACAAACAATTGCTCAGTTTTCCTGAAAGCTGTTGTTTTGTCCAAGTAGAAGCGTAACTGCCTGTGTATGTCCAAGGAAGGCAGTAGTCTCTCCCCTTTATTCTGTGGATTTGGATAAAAAGTTGGCAAGTGAATAGTTTGGTTTAGAGCCACACTTGATACCACCTTTGGCATAAAAGTAGGGTTTGTTCTTAAAGACACCCTGTCTTGGTGCAAAATGATGAAAGGTTCCACTGCCATTAGTGCCTGTAATTCTGAAACTCTTCGTGCTGAGGTTATTGCCAGGAGCAGAGCAGTTTTCCAAGAGACGTATTTTAAGTCTGCTGAGTTAGCTGGCTCAAAAGGAGGTAAAGTTAATTTTTCCAAGACGAAGTTGAGGTCCCAAGTTGGAGTTGGTGCTCTACGGGGCAGTCTTATGTTTTTAGCCCCTCTGAGGTACTGTTTTAGCAAAGGATGAGAAAAAAATTGGTGGATCTGTGTTGTAATGAGCAGAGATGGCAGAGTCATGGATCTTAATGGATGGAAAGGAGAGGCCTTTGTCCAGCATCTCAGTCAAGTATTGTAGTATTTGAGGAATATTTGGGACAAGAGGGTCAAGGCTGTGAGCCTGGTTCCAGGCACAGAATCTCTTCCATTTATCCGAATAGGCTTTCCTGGTGCTAGGCCTTCTGGCATCCAGAATGACATCTATAACAGCTTTGGAGAGAGGCATTGTTTGCTTGACTAAAGAATCTGCCATGCAGCCAGGTTTAAAGTCTTGAGCTGGCCGTGAAGTATCTGATTGTTTTGCTGAGTCAGAAGTTGTGGGATTTGAGGCAAAATCCATGGTGGACCTTGTGCTAAGTTCTTTAAGATTGGGTACCAGTGCTGGCATAGCCAGTCTGGGGCAATCAGGATCATCTTTGGCTTTTCTTGTCTGGCTTTTATGAGTACCTTTGAAAGGAGAGGTAGTGGTGAGAAAGCGTATACTTGTAGGTTTTTCCGGCTGAATGAGAGAGCATCCACTTTCCATGTTTGTGGGTGGTAAGTCCTTGTGCAGAATTTCTGTAGCTGGCAATTCATTGGGGATGCGAACAGATCTATGTCCGGGCTCCACCATTTTTGTGTTATCATCCTGAACATTTGTGGATGTAATTTCCACTCGTGCGGATCCATGATGTTTCTGCTTAAGTCGTCTGCAGTGTGTTTTTCTCTCCTGGTAGGAATTGTGCTTGCAGATGAACTTGATAGGTTATAGCTGTGTTCCACAAGGTCATGGCTTGTCTGCAGAGGGGATATGAATGAGTGCCCCCCTTGCTTGTTTATGTACCACATAACTGTGGTGTTGTCTATCTTTAGTAGTAGTTGTCCTGGATGCAGAAGGTCCTTGAAAGCTATAAGGGCATTTTGTACAGCTAGCATCTCTTTTTGATTGATGTGAAGATGCCTTTGTTCTGCGGGCCACTTGCCCTGAATACATTTTCCTGCCATGTGTGCTCCCCAGGCGTAATCCGAAGCATCTGTTGTCAGTGTTTGCCTGGCTGTGGGTTGAGTGAAAGGCTGTCCCTTGTTGAGGTGACAGGCTTGAGCCCACCATCGAAACTCCTGTTGAAAGCAAGGAATAAGTGGTATTACTGTTTCCAAATTGTGACAGTGTTGAGACCAGACACTCTTTAGGTACCACTGTAGTTTCCTCATATGCAGTTTGGCATATGGAATTAGTAGTATGCAAGATGCCATGTAACCTAAGGCCTGCAGAATTGTTCTTGCAGGGAGTTGGGTTTTTGTTGCCATCAATTGGAAATATTGAGTCAGTTGTCCTTGCTTGTCTGGCATGAGATAAGCCATCTGGGCCATTGTATTTAAGCTGGCACCCAGGAATATTATCTCTTGTGAGGGCACTAGTTTTGATTTCTTTTTGTTTACTGTGTACCCTAGGCAAATTAGCAGTCTTTTTACAAACGCCAGATGCTCTAGAAGAATGTCTTTGCTCTCTGCTTGAATAAGGTAGTCGGCCAAGTACGAGTAAATTTGAATTCCTTTTTGTCTGCAAAATGCAATTACTGGTGCCAGGCATTTTGTAAAGACCCTGGGCGCAGTAGATAAGCCAAAGGGCAGTGCAGAGAATTGGTAATGCATTGAACCTGCTAAGAATCTGAGGTATCTTCTGCAATTTTGTCTGATAGGGACATGCAGGTATGCCTCCTTGAGGTCCAAAGTTACGAGCCAAGCTTTCTTGCCCAGCATGGGAAGAAGCTGCTGTAGTGTCAACATTTTGAATTTTGGAACATCCAGGTAAGTATTTAGAGAAGAAGGATCCAGAATGGGCCTCCAGGCTTTGTCCTTTCTGGGAACCAGAAAGAGTCTTGAGTAAAGTCCTTGTCCTTGCTCCTGTCTTGGTACCTTTTGAATAGCTCTCATGTCCATGAGTGCTGTAATTTGTCTTTGAGTCTCTGCCCATTGATTTGGTGGCAGATTTGGCATTCCTTTTAACCATGGCAGAGTGTGAAAGTGGAACCTGCAACCTTGAGACACAATATTGAGAACCCATTTGTCTTTGGTGATTGTATGCCAATTGTGACTGAAAAGTGCCAGTTTTCCCCCCAAGGGGGCTGCCAAGAGAGAGAGATGTTTGACAGCTGTAGTGAGAAGTCATTGGGGCTGTTTTTTATAAGGTTGAGGCCTGTCTTCTCCTTCTTTCTGGGTTGAAGCACTCCATTGTTGAGGCACCTTGTGGTTGACCTCTGCCTCTTGGACGTCTGTATCTGCCCCTTTGAGGTCTGTCTAAAACTGGAAAGGACGAATTCTTTGTTGGCCAGTTTCTGCTAAATCGAGGAGGCTGAACCTGTAAGAAATCCTTCACCGTTTGCATAGATTTTGCTTTAGCCTCCATTTTCTTTAATACCTCTTCTGCCTCAACTCCAAATAAAACATCCTGCTGCAAAGGTGCATCCAATAATTTTGCTTTAACATGATCTGGTAAAGTCTGCTCTTTTAACCAAGCATGTCTCCTAATGACAGACCCTGTAACTGCTGCTCTACAGGAGGCCTCTAATGAATCAAAACCACATTGCAAAGTATGTTTTCCCACTTGTTCAGCTGCATGCAATAAATCCTGCGCTTCCTTATAATTAGGAAGATCTGAATTTGAAAGCATTTTTTGTTTCAACTGAGACATGAAATATTGCTGATATTTAAGCATGTGAAACTGGCAATTTAAGGCCCTCATTGCTAAAGTTGGAGATGTATATACTTTCTTCCCCCATCTGTCTAATGCTCTGGAATCTTTGTCAGAGGGGACTGGATTTTTTGCTGTAGAGGCCATTACCCCTTTGGGACCCTGGGAAATAGTTTCAGGGTCAGCAACAGGGCTTTTATAAAGGAATTTGTGAGAGTCAGGGACTCTATAGTATCTGTCTGGCTTAACTGGAGCAGGAGGTAAAGAATCAGGATTTAAACTGTATTCTGAATACACATTACCCACAATATCTAACACTGGCGGAATAGCAAGGGGTCTGTGTTGAGGTAATAAAAGAAAATCTCTGAGCCTTTTCTTGGATTCTGAATAATCCTGGCCCTCCCAATGGAAATGCTCCCGCATGGTATGTAAGGTTTCCCCAAAGGAGTAGTCCTCTGGTGGAGAGGCTGAAGGAATTGATTCCTCAGCATCAGAATCCTCATAAAGGGGTAAAGAGTATCCTAGGTCTGAGGATGAATCTGAGGAGATGGACACCTGGTCGGATGAGTCATAATCTGCATCCTGTCTAGGCCTTTTACCAGGAGGAGGGTGGGACCCCCCTGATCAGAGTAATTAAGTTTTCGACCATTTTGAGCATCTGTTTCTTAGGCATGGAGGCCTGTCCTGGTGAATGCTGAAGTTGTTTCTTTGGTTTAGATTTAGCAGAAGATTTAATGGTTAACTGAGTAGGCCTGAAAACACCCTCTGTAGCTGCGGGTTGTTCAGCTACTCCGGAGCCCTCCGAAGGGTTAGTCTCGGTAGGCCGTAAGTCTGGTGTATCTGAAGGCCCAGCCATCTCCACGTGGGAGTCAGAGGCGGCCTGTGGTTCCAAAGAAGATGTTGTCAGGGGCTGCGAAGCCGCCTCGCTGAAAACCGGAGAACCGGCGACTGGCCTAGAAGAGGCTTCGTCAGTTTTGGGCCTCGGATGCCTGTCCTTGTCTTTGCGTTTTTTGTGTAACCCGGTCGTCGGTTGTTCCGACGGAATGGTGTAATTGAATTTTCTGCCAAAATAATGTCGGGCAAAATCAAACCGACGTTTAATAGTGCGCTTGTTAAACCTAGCACAAAACCGACAACCTGTAACGTCGTGGTCTGGGCCTAGGCATGGGATACAATAGGAATGGAAATCCTTATGAGGTATTTGCTTCCCACAAGAAATACAATTATTAACTTTTACTGACATCGGTCTGAGGCAAGAAAAAGTTTCCCGAACGGGGTACTTAGCTTTGTAGAAGACTTCTGTTCTGGATTTGGAATGAAAATCTCAGGAGTCGGCCGACCGGACCTTGCAAACTGCTTTTGCTTCGGGCACCGCGCGGCAAGAAAGACTGAAGAAAATGGCATCGGCTGCATCTTATATACCCCTGGCGCACTGACGTCAGGGAAGAAGCGACAGCAACCGACGCCGGACCAAGACTTTGGAACTCGGGCCGACTGCGGGACTGCCTGACAGCAGGATAACCCAAGTGTAATGACTGCAGCAGTGTAACACGATGAACATCCAAGTGTTCTCAGATACTCCCTGGTGGAAATGGAAGCCAGAGGAAGAAGAGTGTGAAAGAAGGAAATGAGAGCTAGCGCCTTTGGAAGGGGCAGGGAAGTCAACATTGGCACCGGCTGAATCCTGCAACCAGAAAAACATGATCTTAAGAAAGAGTCAGAGAAGACTTTTTGAAATTTATAGTGAACCTCATACTCTGAAGAAGGGAAACAGAAAAATGAAGATTATGCAAAACAGTCTCTAGAGAGGACACCTGAACCAAAAAGTCGTCCAAATAGGGAAATATGTGGATCCCTTGAAGCCTGCAAAAAGCAATCACAGGAGCAATAAATTTGGTGAACACCCTTAGGGTAGTAGAAAGGCCAATGGGCAAAGCAGAGAACTGAAAATGTCAAGAAGCAATAGAGAAATACAAAAACATCTTGAAAAGAGGATGGATCGGTATATGGAGATAAGCACCATTGAGATTCAGAGACACCATATAGGCCTGAGGGAGCAAGAGAGGAAACAGAATCTGAGGGGACAACATCCAAAAGGAAGGCACTTTTAGAAAAGTGTTTAGATGAGAGAGGGGTCTACAATAGGTCTCCAGGTGCCCTCTTTCCTGCGCAACAGAAACAGTCTGGTGTAGAACTCTTTCCCCCTCTGGGACACAGGCACCTCTTGACTAGTACCCTGAGTCAAAAGATTTTGAAGAACCTCTGGGAAAAAAGCTGTCGTTCCCAAGGAGGCTGAGGAATGCCCATAAAAAGGAGGATGGAATTTCCATACCATGAAGTACCCCTGAGTAAGGGCTAACAGAACCCAAGAAACCTGAGTGATCTGAAGCCAAACAGGAAGAGAAAGGTAAAGAGGAGGAGGAATGTGGCTGGGAAGGGATGGATAGTCATACAGCACCTGATTTGTCTGGACAGGAAGGCTTCAGAGTCCCTGAAAACTGAGGAGCCTTAGTAGGAGGAGCCCGTTTGCCACTCTTCTTACCTTTAGTGGAAGGGTGGGATTGCCTACAAACAAAGGCAGGCTCAGCAGGGTAGTTTCTCTGAAATTTAGACACAGGAGAAACAAACATGTTTAAGCTCCTATAAGGCCTTACCCTTATCTTGAAGGGACTAAAACAGACCAGCAGCAGTTTCTCCAAACAAAAGCTTAGAATCCAGGGGAGCATCCATCAACTTAGCCTTCATATCATCAGACAGAGGTTGAAGCCTAAGCCAAGAACAGATTCTCATCACTGAACAAAAACAGCAGCCCTAGAAGAGGCATCTGCTGCTATGCATAAAGTACAGTTGTGTACACTTACCATAAATGTAGATGTTCGAGTGTATTCACTGTTACAGTCATCACATTTGGGTTATCTCTGCCAGGGTAGGCCTCGGCCAGCCCGAATACCAGAGGCTTAGTATTTCTGCATCGGTTGCTGTCACTTCAGGACTGACGACAGGTTGTCAGTAGCATAAAATAAGGCAGTCGACACCATTGCATCAGTTTTTCTTGCCCTAACCTGTCAGGAGCCAGGTTCTGGTGGAAGAACCCCACTAGTAGAAAGTAAATACCAATATGTCCCTTGTAAGGAAAGAGAAGAAAAAAGGGGGATGGAGGGAGGGAAACCAGGACTGCAACAGGGAATACACGCGAACATCTACATTTATGACAACTGTACTATGTTCTTCGTGTTTCACTATGGCAGTCATCACATTTGGGTTGATTCCCAAAGCTGACGAAATGGGTGGAGGCAGTCAAGGAAAAAAGAAGTTATGTACTCACCATAATGTTCCATCTGAGTAGTTATACTTCATTTTTCTGCAACCTGTGGGTATACGGATCTGTATCGGATCTGAGCCGGCAACTTTTTTCTAGCATCTGCTCCAAGCTCAGAGCTCTTCCCCTTACCCATAATGCCCTACAATATCCTATCTTCCCTCAGATCGAGTTTGCTGCAACTAACAATATATATGCAACTCAACCCAATAAACCAAACCTGAAAACAGGATAAGGTTCGGGGGACGGAGGGAGGGAATGTTGCAAAAAAATGAAGTATAACTACTCAGATGGAACGTTATGGTGAGTACATAACTTCTTTATCTGAAGTAGTTAACTTCATTTTATCTGCAACCTGTGGGACAGAGTCCCCAGCTACTCCGATCCTGGGAGGCCCTTATGGAAGGATATTCCTGAGCACCGCAGAGCCAAAGGATGCTCTACCCCTCTAAATCAGATCCAATTTGTAATGGGAAATGAAGGTATGTGAATTGGCCCATGTCGCTGCTGCACAAATATCGTCCAAAGGTACCCTGTACCAAAAAGCAGCAGAAGTTGTCATGGACCTGGCACAGTGAGCCTTAACTATACCAGGAGGAGATAAACCTTTTGCTTTGTAGGCATATGAAATGGAAAGAGTGATCCATCTGGCTAAAGAAACTTTAGAAATAGCTTTTCCCATAAACGCTTTGGAAAAGGAAACAAACAATTGGTCAGTCTTGCGGAAAGACTTCATTCTATGAAGATAAAAATGAAGTTGTCTATGAACATCTAACAAATGGAGTTTGTATTCACCTTTGTTTTGGAAGTTGGGAAAGAAAACGGGTAGATTAATGGACTGGTTTATGTTTGCTTCAGATGCCACTTTAGGTAGGAAGGAAGGATTAGTACTGAGGGAGACCCTATCCTTATGGAAGACCAAATACGGAGGCACGGCAGACAGAGCTTGAAGCTCAGAAACTCTCCTAGCCGATGTGATGGTGACTAGGAAAGTTGTCTTCCAGGACATTGTCCACCGAAGCTGCAGGTTCGAAAGGAGGGGGCACCAATGCCTGTAAAACAAAAGTAAGGTCCCGAGGAGGTACAGAATCCTTGACAGGGGGCCGTAACAGAAAAGTACCTTTAAGAAAAGCCTTACACAGCTTAGAGGAGGCTAAGGCCATGTTGTCTTCACCAACGTGAAAACTGGAAATGGCTGCCAATTGCACTTTCACTGTGGAGGAACTAGCTCCTTGCTGAAAGATACCAGACAGGAAGACCAACACCACTGGAAAGGGATCTACTTTTCTCTGTGAGGCCCAAATGGAAAAGCGCTTCCATTTACTGCAATAAAGTTTCCTAGTGAAGTCTTTAAGAGAGGCCACCAGAATGGATTTTACCTGGGATGAAAGACCGGGAGTCCTGGCAATTAATGGAACTGGAGCAACCAAGCTTTTAGCTTGAGGCTGCCCAGATCAGGCGGACGTGTCCCCGACAGATGGGAAATTAGATCTGGGCAGGGATCCAGAACCCACGGGGGAGCTAAGAGATGAGACCAAAGGAATGGGAACCAAACCTGATAAGGCCAGAACGGGACAATGAGGATCACTCTGTACCGTAGTCGGCAAGCTTTCTGAAGAAACTTTGGAATGAGAGGTAAAGGTGAATAAGCATACAGAAGCCCGGGGGGCCAAACATGGGACTAGAGAGTCTCTGGGGACTTCCCCTGGTGAGGGAATCAGAGCGAAGAACTCATTGCACTTCGCGTTGGAAGGAGATGCAAAGAGATCGCAGCAAGGCTGACCCCATGCAAGGAAAATCTCCTCTGCTACTGACTGTTTCAGAGACCAGGCATCAGAATGGCCCGGCTCAATCAGTCCGCTAAAATGTTGGAGCGCCCCGGGATGTGCACTGCTATCAGAAACCGACCGGTGGAAATCGCCCATTCCCACACTCTCATGGCCTTGCGACATAAAGGGTAGGATCTGGTTCCCCCCTGCTTGTTGATATACCAGACGACTGACATGTTGTCTGACTGAATTGCAATCAATCCGAGAGGGAGGACTGTGTGAAAGGCTTCCAGCGCTAAAACCACTGCCCTCATCTCTAGAACGTTTATGTGCAAATTGGTCTCTGTCTGGGACCACGTGCCTTGGACTGTCCTTCCCGAACAGTGTCCCCCCCACCCGAGTTGGGAGGGGTCCGTGGTCACTGTGGTTTGGCCTGGGAGTGACGCAAATGGGCGTCCTTTTGATATCTCTGGTGAAGTTAACCACCAAAGAAGAGATGTCCTGCAGACATGATTGATCTTGATCGGAAATTCCATGGGTAGGTCTAGCCAAGATCACTGAACAGCCAGAGTCCATTGAAGAACCCGCATGTGAAGGCGCGCATAAGGGAGAATAGATATGGAGGCAGCCATGGAGCCCAGAGCCCAGAGAACCTCACTCGCCTTTGAAGACTTGGAGTTCGCTATCTGAGCTATGTGGCACCTGAGATGTAGAATCCTGTCTGGAGTTAGGAATACCTTCATCTGCAAAGTGTCTAACCGTGCCCCAATGAAGTCTAGAATTTGTACTGGTTGCAAATGGGATTTGTGAACATTGACTGTAATTCCCTGTAGGTCTGCTAACCGAATGAAATAATCTCGGACCAGACAGAAGTGATGCTTGTTGTATGCAGCGAACAGCCAGTCGTCCAGGTATGGAAACACCTGAATACCCTGAAGCCTCAGGTGAGCCGCTACAACTGCCATTACCTTGGTGAACACCCTGGGGGCTGTGGTGAGACCAAAGGGTAGGGCTCTGAACTGAAAGTGACTGGCTCCCAGCCGGAAGCGCAGAAACCTCCTGGAGCTTCTGTGTATTTTGATGTGGTAGTAAGCATCCTGAAGGTCTAACGAGCACATCTAGTCGCACTCTCGGAGATAAGGTAGAATGGACTGTAGGGTGACCATCCGGAATTTTTGTTTGGCTACCGACAGGTTTAATGTTGACAGGTCTAGAATGGGCCTGAGGTCCCCCGTCTTTTTTGGCACCAAGAAGAACCTTGAGTAGACGCCTAATCCGGACTGATCGGGGGTGACTTTTTCGATGGCTCATGTGAGAAGCAGTTTTGAAACCTCTAGAGCTGCAGCCTCCCTGTGAGAGGGTGGAACATCCGGGAGGTGTTTTGTAATATTTGGAGGGGCAACGAAAGGAATAGAGTAACCTCTGGATATTATCTGAAGTACCCAGTGATCTGTCATAATGGACTCCCATGCCGCTGGGTGTAAGGGCAAACATCCCCTGACTGCCTCCAGAGTAGGACAGTTGGGCAACCCCTCAGGGCTGCTGACTAGGTCTATCAGAAAAGGGTTCCCTAGACCTGAAATTCCTGGGACTCCCTCTACCTCTGGGTCGGCGACAATCCTGTCCCCCTCTGCCTCTGGGGGAATAGCTGTCCTGAGAATCCTGGGAAAACTGAGATTTTCGGAACCACATCTTCTTCTGCCCTCTTTGATTCCTAGAGAAGAACCGCTGAGGGTTAGAGAAGCGGACTCCGACGGAAGACAAAGTCTTCCCTCCTTTTTGCTCTGGACAAGTGTGTCACGTACTGTCTTCCCAAAGAGGGAAGAACCGTCGTAGGGAGCGCTGATAAGCGACGCCTTGAAAGGGTCTGCGAATTGACACAATCTGAGCCAGGCATGACGCCTCATGGCTATGCCTGTCCCAGCCAAACTAGCTCCTCCTTCCGTGGCATGGGAAAGTAGCCGCATAGATGTGTTTGAGACTGACTTCAGAGTAGACATTTTCACCGAGAACAGCTATCTGTCCTGCGGCGATAAAGACTCTGGGGGTGACTCAGCGAATTCCGAAGCAAGGTCTCGCTGAAGCCGAATCAAGTGCCAAATAATTCAGCGCACGGATAGAAAAAATCACTGAGGAGTATATGCGCTTCCCAAACCTATCCACTGACCTGGACTCCTTGTCTGGTGGGTGGACTAAGGAGCTCTCCTGTGCTAGTTCCTTCTTTGTGGCCACTGCGACCAACATAGCATCAACTGGGGCTCCTTTCGACCAGGGTTGTCTATCAGAAGGGGGAGATAAAACCTTGTCAGGGCGTTTGGTGATGGGCTCTATGGTGTCGGGCTACTTCCATGCCCTCGTATTGATGAGGTCCACCAAGGGGTCTGCTGGTGGGGACACCCAGGAAGTAGACGGGCCCATGCCAAAGGCCTCCAGGAACACTGACATCCCCAGAAGGTTTTGGGGCTGACCAACCTCCCCTATGGCGGAGGATCTCCATAATTTCTCCAAAGGAGACGTCTTCGGGAGGTGACCTGGGGGAACCTTCGCCTTCATCTAAGTCATTGCCAGTAGTGAGGGACTCGGGGGAGTCCAAGTGCCTCCTTTTGCACTTGCGCTTATGGTGACCCTCTTCAGTGGGACTTTCAGAAGGGGATCAGCGAGCCGCAGGGGTTTCCTCGGGGAAAATGACCTGGGGATCCTCTTGCATGGGCTGTCCCTGAGACAGGATGAAGGGAGTCGTCGCCAAATCCAGGGGAGCCTGGGTGGTATCCGAGGGGATGGGCTGGGATCTCAATCCCTAGGAGAGAACCCTCTCCACTACTTCGAAGGCCGAGGGAGAAGTCCTCCCCGCATCCGAAGCGGGGACCAGAGCCAAAGAAAGGGTAGCCTGAGGTCCGAGGGAACAGATCGGGTCCAAAAGGGTCAGAGCCGAAGAATCCATTCTCCCGGGTCAGACTCCCTGTCCACGGCTCTGAGAGTCACTTGGATCTGAACAAGTCGGATCCGAGGAACTCAAGGTAACAGCCGGAGTCGAGGTTGAAAGAACCATCGGCACCGAGCTACCAGCTCCGAAAAACCTCGGATCCAAGAGCCCCGAAGCCGAAGCACTGATTGGGGAAGGAGAGATGGGGTGGAAAAAAGGCATGGAGGTCGCCCCTCCAGAGGGAGAGGGACCTGGCAAGAATCCCATCTGAATTTGGGTTTGAATAAATCTCTGCATCATCCTGTCCATATCCATGTCCGATAGGCTCCGAGCCGACCTGGAAGAGGCCTCCGACTCGGATCTGGCTGGTCTGCGCAGTGGGGTGGAGGGCCTCGGGTCCGAATGTTCCAACGGCTCTGGTGAGCAATGAGGAGACCAGAGCCGAGGATAATCAGGCTTCATGGTCTTAGATGGGGGGATGAGAAAGAGCTCCCTGTCTGGGGATCTCTTATGATGCCTATCCTTCTTTTTCTCCCTTTCTTCTCTGCGCCTTTCCTTTTCCTTCTCATTTTCTTTTTCCTTATCTTTGTCAGACTCGCTGACTGAAGATCTGTCCTTTGAAGACCCATCGCCAGACGAAGCTGGAGGTTGAGTCCCTGTCTGGGGTGGTACACTAGTGACCAAGGCAGATTCTAGCATGGCAACAGGAAGAAGGCCTTTGGTAACTAGCTTGGACTTACGATACCTAAGGGCCCTAGGGTTGAAACCTGAACAGACAGCACATTGAGTGGATAAATGTGCCACTCCTAAGGATATCACACACAGAGTGTGACCATCGGCAGGGGAAAGCTTATGGCCACACACTGTATATTTTTTGAACACAGGCTTTGGCTGGTCAGCCATAGTCCTGCACTCGAAGGTATAAGCACTACCTTTCCAAAAACCACACACACACAGGTAGGGGAAGGGCAGGCATAATTACTACTCTATACAAAAAAATTTTTTTTACACTAACGACCAAACGCAATACTACAGAAGGGGAGGAAGGGAAATCCTAGTCAAGCACACCTAGATATCAACAAAAAAAATTTCTACTTACTATCCCTGAGCTCAGAGCAAAGGAGACCATGATGCACACTACTGGCATGGCAAACAAGATCTGAGGGAAGATAGGAGATGGTAGGGGATTATGGGTAAGGGGAGGAGCTCGGAGCTTGGAGCAGATGCTAGAAAAAAAGTTGCTGACTCGGATCCGATATGGATCCGTATTACCCACAAGTTGCAGATAAAATGAAGTTAACTACTTCAGATCTAGGGGCTGGCTAGGATGCCCTGCAAGAATGCAGAGGCAAACCCTGCCCTGGATTTGGAGAAGAGAGGCAGGTGTTAATGTTTGGTAGAAGTGTGAACAGATGTCTAAGTGGCAGCCTCCAGGATGTCCCTGGTGGGGATTCCACTGAGAAAAGCTGCAGAGGTGGAGGCTGCTCTGGTGGAGTGGGTCCTGACCCCCTGGGGGAGGCTTTCCGTGTTGTTTGTAGCAGAAATGGATGCAGTGTGCTATCCATTTGGAAATGGTTTGTTCATAGGTTCATACTAGGCTATCTGCCCTAGGGCATTTATAAGCCTAGCCAGAGTGTGTTTGGCTTTCGCCACCCATTTTAAATTAATTTTGCTATGCCTTTTTTTGAGGTTAGTATACTGTGCCTCTGTCTAACAGTGACACAGAAGTGATAGCCGGGGTAAACCTACGATCTCCCATCCACTCATCAAGATTCCTCTTGAAGAGAGTCAATGTGGGACTCTGCCTAACCTGGACTGGGATTTTATTCCAGAGTGAAAGGAGCCTCTGGGTTATGAATCTGTCCCTCCAGCATGTCCTATTTATTTCAGTGCTGAGGTTGAAGTCTCTCGAGCCCGTAGCCCAATGGGATTTGGATTTTCTGACTTGCACCATGCCCATTAATTCGGGTTGGACATGGCTTTATACGTCAGGGCACAGATCGCCTCTGAGCAGGCGGTATGTCACTGAGTAGAGCTGGAGTTTCTTTAACGGGCAGCATATGACATCTGTTTGAGCCCTTTGATCCTCTTGGTGAGGTACTTTTGGGGTCTTTCCAGTTGCTGCAGGTGTCTGGTAAGGTACATCCCAAAAGGGCATTGTACTCAATTATGGGCCTGATGAGGGATGAGTAAAGAGGCACGATGACCTCCCCTGATCTAGATGTGAATCCCTTCATGATTAGGTGGGCTATATAAAATGTTTTTCTAACCACTTTGGCCACGTGGTTGTCAAATGAGAGATTGCTATCAACTTGGGTCCCCAGGTCCCTAATGACTTCTTCTGTACTTAATGGATTACCACCTATGTGGTAATTTGTGGGCACTTTGTTTTTGCCAAAGGGAATGACTATACACTTTTTGGCGTTTAGCTTGAGGCCATGGCTCTGGCACCAGTTGTCTGTTTCTATGAGGCCCTTTTGGAGGATGCTTGTGTCGGCTGGAGAGTTGATTATGGCGCCCAGTTTGCAGTCATCTGCGAACTTGGTTAGCCACAGTCCTTCCGTGTTGGCCTGTACCGCCGAGAAATGTATACCAAACAAGAGAGGTCCCAGGACTGAGCCTTGTGGGACACCACTTGTAACTGGTTTGGAGTCTGACATGGCTCCAGCAATTCTAACCATGTGGGTTCTGTCCTTGAGCCAGTTTGCAACCCATCTAGTGACATAGGGGTTTATATTTAAGCTGGTGAGCTTATCTATAATGCCCGAGTGGGGTATTGTATCGAAGGCTTTTGCGAGGTCCAGGTAGGCTGTGTGGACCACCTTCCCCTCGTCAATGGCCTTGGTGACGGTTTCAAAGAAATCAACCAGGTTTAAGAGGCTTTGCCTTCTGCCCCTGTAGCAAAGCTAACCAGCAATTGATCAGACTTTCTGAAGGATTTAGTCCTGTCTTGATATAATCTGAGCTGTCTGTCCACATCTACAGAGTGCAGGATCCTTTCCCCCTAGTTCTGGGGATTAGGAAAAAAGGTAGGCAAATGAATGGATTGGTTGAGGGTCACACTGGACACCACCTTGGGCATGAAGGATGGGTTAGTCCGGAGGGATACCCCGTCAGCATGGAAGATGATGACGGATTCCACAGCCATGAGTGCTTGCAGCTCGGAGACTCTTCTGGCTGAAGTGATGGCCAGAAGGAAAGCTGTCTTCTTACACAACTTGATCAAACAGTTCCTAAGAGGGGCTAGCAACTTGAGGCCACCCAGAAAAACACCAACCCCATCTTGGGACCTTAACTTTGTGTTGGAAAAGCTCACCCTGCCCCCCTTCGAACCAGCTTCTTCTGCAGAGCTAAACTTTCTCTCCTAGAAAAGGGGCAGCTCAGTGGGAAAATGAGCAGAGATAGCAGATGCATGAATTTTAATAGAGGAAAAAAGAGAGGCCACTGTGTATTAGGTCAGCTAAGTAATCCAGGATGAGAGGGTGGGAGGGAGGGCTGTGCCATATTGGCTCCCTTACCCTGAATCCAGGTGCAGAACCTTTTCCATTTGTCAGCGTAATACTTTCTAGTGATAGGGCTTCTGGCCTCACGTATAACATCTAGAACCTGTTTACTGAGGTTGGCAGATTGATCGGGGATTAAGGAATAAGCCAAGCTGCCAAATTGAGTGTCTGCAACTGGATATGCATGAATTCCCCTTCCCTCTGGGTCAGGAGGTTTGGAATCAGAGGAAGATCCCATGGTGGCAGTGGGGACAGGCTGTGCAGCAAGGGGAACCAGTGCTGGCGAGGCCAGTCTGGAGCTATATAAGAATTGTCCTTGGTTTTTCCTCCTTTATTTTGAGTAGTACCCCGGGGATGAGAGGTAGTGGAGGAAAGGCATAGACCGATAGATTGACGCAGGGGGAAGGCCAGGGCATCCACTTTCCAAGCCATGCAGTGATGTTCTGTGGTGCAGAATTCGCTAAGCTGATGGTTCGTGTGGGCGGCAAAGAGGTCGATCTTCGGGGTGCCCCATTTCTGAGTTATTAGGGTGAAGGTTCTTCTGTTGAGCTGCCACTTGTGTGGGTCCAAAAGATTTCTGCTTAACTGGTCTGTCAGAGAGTTGAGAGAACCTGGTAGAAATTGTGCTAACAGGTGGGGTTGCATGGCAGAGGCTGTGTGCCAAAGGGTCATGGCCAGCCTGCATAGAGGGTAGGAGTGAGTACCTCCCTGCTTGTTGATATACCACATTACAGTGATGTTGTCTGTTTTGATCAGGAGAGCCCCTGGGGAGAGAAGGGGCTTGAAAGCTCTCAAGGCATGCTGGACAGCCATCCCCTCTTTTTGGTTGATGTGCAGAGGGATTTGCTGTGGGATCCATTGGCCCTGTATGCACCTGCCATCCAGGTGTGCACCCCAGGCATAGTCTGATGCATCTGTGGTGAGGGTCTGAGCGGCGGGGGGACTGGGGTGGTGAGAAAGGTAGTCCCTTGTTGTGGGAGCATGCTGTTGCCCACCAAAGAAAATCTTTTCTGAGGCAAGGAATTATAGGTATAAGAGTCTCCAGGTCTTGAAAGTGCTGACACCAAAGGCATTTCGGGTACCACTGAAGTTTCTTCATATGCGGTCTGGCATATGGAATGAGTAGTATGCAAGATGCCATGAACCCCAGAGCTTGCAGGATCTTCCTTGCAGATAGCTGGGGTCTGGTGGCTAGTTGAGAGAAGTAGGCTGTCAAGAAATTTTGCTTTTCTGGTATAAGGAATGCCATCTGGGGTGCTGTGCCCAGGTTTGCTCCCAGGAATATAATCCTTTGGGTGGGGACCTGTTTGGATACCTTTTCGTTGATTGTGTACCCTAGGGAGGTTAGTAGGGACTTTACAAAGGCCAGGTGCTTGAGCAGCTTTTCCTGGCTGTCTGCCTGAATTAGGCAGTCGTCTAAGTATGGGTAAATCTGGATATTCCTTTGCCTGCAAAAGGCAATGTCCAGAGCCAGACATTTTGTGAAAACTCTGGGAGCAGTAGATAAGCCAAAGGGAAGCGCAGAGAACTGAAAGTGCTGAAATCCTGCCCTGAAACGGAGATATTTCCTGCATGATTCCCTGAAAGGAATATGAACGTAGGCCTCTTTTAGATCTGGGGTGGCTAGCCAAGCATCCTTGGAGAGCATGGGTAGCAGCTGCTGGAGGGTGAGCATTTTGAATTTTGGGATCAACAGGAAGGTGTTTAGAATGAATAGATTAAGGATGGGGCACCAGGTGCCCTCTTTTCTGAGTACCAGAAAAAGTCTGCAGTAGAAACTTTGGCCTCTCTGTTCTGCAGGAACGTGCTCCAATGCCATCACAGAGAGCAGGGAAAGGACTTGCTTTGGTGCCTCTGCCCAGTCGTTTGGAGGTAGATCTGGGAAACCTTTTGGGGTAGAAAGGGTGTGGAAAGAAAATTTGTATCCCTGGGACACTATGTTGAGAACCCAGCGGTCATTGGTAATGGTGGCCCAGGTGCTTGCATGAAAGGAGAGTTTTCCTCCTAGTGTTAAGTGAAGGAAGGAGGGGTGGGGGAGGGGAGTCACTGTGAATTCTTACCATAAGGGGGTGGCTTTAGAGCTCCCTGGGTTTGAAGTGGAGGTAGTCCACTGCTTAGATAGTACAGTTTTGTACCTACCATAAATGTAGATGTTCGAGTGTTCACACTGCTGCAGTCATTACACTTGGGTTATCCTGCCGTCAGGCGGTCCCGCAGTCGGCCAGAGTTCCAAAGTCTTGGTCCAGCATCGGTTGCTGTCGCTTCTTCCCTGACGTCAGTGCGACAGGGGTATATAAGATGCATCCAACGCCATTTTCTTCAGTTTTTCTTGCCCCAGATGTCAGGTGCCCCCAAGTAGGTAGGCAATACATACTGCTAATAAAAAATATACATATAAAATAAAAACAATACCTTCAGTTACCAGCAAATACACCACAAAGGTTGTATAGGATAGAAAGGTATAGATAAGTCCAGCTAGTTCAGAGGGGATGGAGAAAGGGTAACCTGGACTGCAGCAGTGTGAACACTCGAACATCTACATTTATGGTAGGTACAAAAATGTACTATGTTCATCGTGTTACACTGCTGCAGTCATTACATTTGGGTAGAATCCCAAAGCTAAGGTTGGGTGGTTGGTCTATAAAGCGTTAGGATTGACTATGAGGCCCTGCAGAACTGCAGTGGCAAATCCTGCTCTGGATTTAGAGTAAAGAGGCAAGTGGTAATGCTTGGTACAGGTGTGCACTGAACTCCAAGTTGCAGCCTTCAAAATTTCCTTAATAGGTACTCCTCTGAGAAAGGCTGCTGAAGTGGCTGTTAACCTGGTGGAATGTGGCCTAATGTTATTAGGGACTGATTTTCCATGCTGTGTGTAGCAGTAACGAATACAGTGTCCTATCCATTTGGATATGGTCTGCTTTGAGATAGCCTTGCCCTGTGATCCTACAGCATATGCTACAAACAGTTGCTCAGTTTTCCTGAAAGTTTTGTTTTGTCCAAGTAGAAGCGTAGCTGCCTGTGTATGTCCAAAGAGTGCAGACATTTCTCCCCTTTATTCTGGGGGTTTGGATAAAAAGTTGGCAAATGGATGGTTTAGTTAAGAGCCACACTAGATACCACCTTTGGCATAAAGGTAGGGTTTGTCCTTAAAGAAACCCTGTCCTGATGAAAAATTATAAAAGGTTCCACTGCCATTAATGCCTGTAGCTCTGAGATTCTTCGTGCTGAAGTTATTGCCAGGAACAAAGCTGTTTTCCATGATAAAAATTTTAGATTGGCTATATTGGCTGGCTCAAAAGGTGGCAGGGTCAGTTTTTCCAAAACGAAATTGAGGTCCCAAGTTGGTGCTGGTGCTCTCTGGGGCGGCCTTATGTTTTTAGCCCCACTGAGGTACTGCTTTAGCAAAGGATGAGAGAATAAAGGAGGATCTGTGTTGTAATGTGCTGAAATGGCAGAGGCGTGGATCTTGATTGATGAGAAGGATAGGCCTTTGTCCAGCATCTCAGTTAAGTATTGTAAAATCTGGGGAATGTTTGGGACAAGAGGGTCAAGGCTTTGAGCCTGGTTCCAGGTGCAGAATCTCTTCCATTTTTCTGAGTAAGCTTTCCTGGTGCTAGGCCTCCTGGCCTCCAAAATGACATCCATAACAGCTTTAGAGAGAGGTGTTGCCTGTTTGACTAATGAATCTGCCATGCAGCCAGGTTTAGGGTTTTGAGCTGACCGTGCAGGATCTGATTGTTTTGCTGAGTCAGAAGGGTGGAATTTGAGGCAAAATCCATGGTGGGCTTTGAGCTAAGTTCTTTAAGATTGGGTGCCAGTGCTGGCGTGGCCAGTCTGGAGCAATCAGGATCATCTGTGGTTTTTCCTGTCTGGCTTTTAGGAGCACCTTTGAAAGGAGAGGCAGTGGTGGGAAGACATAAACATTTAGGCTTTTCCAGCTGAACGAGAGAGCATCCACTTTCCATGTTTGTGTGTGATAAGTCCTTGTGCAGAATTTTTGTAGTTGGCAATTCAGTGGGTAGGCAAAAAGATCTATGTCTGGGCATCCCCATTTTTGCATTACCATGCTGAAGATTTGAGGATTCAATTTCCATTCATGAGGGTCCATGATATTTCTGCTCAGATCGTCTGCCAGAGTATTTTTCTTTCCTGGCAGGAATTGTGCTTGCAGATGAACTTGATACGTTAGAGCTGTGTTCCACAAGGTCATGGCTTGCCTGCATAGGGGATAAGAATGAGTGCCCCCTTGCTTGTTTATGTACCACATTACTGTGGTGTTGTCTGTCTTTAATAATAATTGTCCTGGATGCAGAAGGTCCTTGAAAGCTGTTAGGGCATTTTGAACAGCCAACATCTCTTTTTGATTGATGTGAAGATGCATCTGGTCTGTGGTCCACTTGCCCTGAATGCATTTTCCTGCCATGTGTGCTCCCCAGGCATAATCCGAAGCATCTGTTGTTAGAGTCTGCCTGGCTGTGGGTAGGGTAAAAGGCTAACCCTTGTTTAGGTGACATGCCTGTGCCCACCATCGAAACTCCTGTTGTAGGCAGGGAATCATTGGAATTACTGCTTCTAAACTGTGGGAGTGTTGAGTCCAAACACTTTTTAGGTACCATTGTAATTTCCTCATATGCAGTCTGGCATATGGTATTAGTAGTATGAGGATGCCATGAATCCCAGGGCCTGCAGAATTTTTCTTGCAGGGAGATGGGACTTTTTGGCCAGTAATTGAAAATAATGAGTTAGTTGAACTTGTTTGTCTGGTGTGAGATAAGCCATCTGGGCCGTTGTATTTAAGCTGGCACCCAGGAATGTAATCTGTTGTGAGGGCACTAGTTTTGACTTCTTTTCGTTTACTGTGTACCCTAGAGAAATTAGCAACCTTTTTACAAACGCCAGATGCTGTAGAAGAATGTCCTTTGTCTCTGCTTGAATGAGGCAGTCATCCAGGTATGGATATATTTGAATTCCTTTTTGTCTGAAAAATGCAATTACTGGTGCCAGGCACTTTGTAAAGACCCTGGGCACAGTAGATAAGCCAAAGAGCAGTGCAGAGAATTGGTAGTGCATTGTACCAGCTTTGAATCTGAGGTATCTTCTGCAATTTTGTCTGATAGGGACATGCAGGTATGCCTCTTTGAGGTCCAGAGTAACAAGCCAAGCCTTCTTGCCCAGCATGGGTAGAAGCTGCTGTAATGTCAACATTTTGAATTTCGGAATATCCAGGTAAGTATTTAGAATGGAAAGGTCTAGTATGGGCCTCCAGGCCTTGTCCTTTCTGGGGACCAGGAAGTGTCTTGAGTAAAATCCTTGTCCTTGTTCCTGTTGTGGTACTTTCTGAATAGCTCTCATGTCCATGAGGGCTGAAATCTGTTTTTGTGCCTCTGCCCATTGATTTTGTGGCAGGTCTGGCATTCCTTTTAGCCTTGGTAAAGTATGAAAGTGGAACCTGTAACAGGTCTGGCATTCCTTTTAGCCTTGGTAAAGTATGAAAGTGGAACCTGTAACCTTGAGACACAATATTCAGAACCCATTTGTCTTGGGTGATTGTTTGCCAGTTTTGTGAAAAAAGTGCTAGTTTTCCCCCTAAGGGGGCTGCCAATAGGGAAGTGCTTGGCGTACGAAGGGGGAAGTCATTGGGACTGTTTCCTGTAAGGTTGAGACTTGTCCTCACCTCCTTTTGGGGTTGAGGTGCCCCACTGTTGTTGTCTGTTAGAGCCTTGGGGTTGAGATCTGCCTCTTGGGCGTCTGTATCTGCCTCGCTGTGGCCTGTCTGACACCGGAAAGGACCAATTCTTTGTTGGCCAATTTCTGCTAAATCGAGGTGGCTGCACCTGTAAGAAAATCCTTGACTGTTTGCATAGATTTAGCTTTATCCTCCATTTTCTTTAACACCTCTTCTGCCTTAACACCAAAAGTACAGTTTTGTACCTACCATAAATGTAGATGTTCGAGGATCCACATTGCTGCAGTCCTAACTATTGGGTAGTCCGCTGTCCAGTCGGCCCGAATACCAAAGAGTATTATGGCCACGTCGGTCAGGGCGCATTAGACTGACGCCAGTACGCCAGGGTACTAATGCGCATGACCGACGCCATATCCTCAGTCTTTTCTTGCCAGATGTCAGAAGACCCTGAAAAGATAAGGGCAAAACCAAAACCAAAACTACATATCTGCACCAAAATATATATGTATATATATAAAATATACAAAATTAGCAGAATATAACCTCACCTACACAACCACCCCTAAACACAGAGGGGAAGGAGGGAGGTCAGCAATGTGGAAACATCTACATTTATGGTAGGTACAAAACTGTACTATGTTCTTCATTCCACATTGCTGCTGCAGTCCTAACTATTGGGTAGAATCAAAGCAGGTAAGGGAGGCTGGCAAAGGAAGCAGGAGCTGATAGCATGCCTTGCAAAAATAGCTGTGGCAAACCAGCCCTAGACTTAGAGTAGAGAGAGGAAGGTGGTAATGCTTAGAGAAAGTATGCACTGAACTCCAAGTAGCTGCCTCAAAAATATCCTTAGTAGCCACCCCTTAAAAGCTGTTGAAGTGGCAGTAGCCCTAGTGGAATGAGGCCTAATCCCAGCTGGAATCTCCTTGCCATGATGGGAATAACAAAATGCAATACAAAACCCAATCGACCTAGAAATAGTTTGTTTAGACACAGGCTTGCCCTGAGAACTCAAAGCAGCAAAGAAGAACAAACAACTGCTGAGACTGCCTAAAATCCTTAGTCCTGCTCAAATAAATGCCTGTGTACATCTAAAGTGTGCAAAATCTTTTCCCTTTATTTTGGGGATCTGCATATAAAACGTAGGCAAATGAATAGTTTGGTTTAAAGCCACACTAGAAACCACTTTAGGCATAAAGGAAGGATTACGTAATGATACCCTATCCTTATGAAAATCAAAAGGCTCAACCGCCATCTGTAACTCAGAAACCCTTCTTGCAGAAGTAATGGCCAACAAAAAGCAGTCTTCCATGACAAGTATTTCAGTTCAGCAGTAGCTGAAGGTTGTAGAGTAAGTTTCTCCAACACAAAATTGAGATCCCAAGCAGGAGTAGGAGCTCTACGGGGGTCTCTTATATTCTTGCCCTCTAAGAAATTGCTTGAACAAAGGATGTAAACAATGGTGGGTCACAATCATAGTGAGCTGAAATTGCTGCAGCATGAATCTTAATGGAAGAGAAAGACAGACCTTTGTCCAATAACTCAGTAAGATATTGAAGAGCCACAAATTAGGCTCTGAAATCTCCAAATTCTTTGCTGCAGTCCAAAATAAAAATCTCTTCCATTTTTCTCTACTTAGGTCTCTGGCTTCCATAATCACATTTAAAACTTGTTGAGGAAGTTGAGACCTGCTGTCTTTCAAAACAGAATATGCCAGGCTGTTAGATGAAGAGAGTGAAGCTTGACATTGAGCAGACGACCTTCCTGAGACAACAGATGTGGAATCAAGGGTAAAGGCCATGGAGGCTTCTTTACCAGACTCCTCAGTAATGGGTACCAGTGCTGCAGGCCAATCTGGAGCTATTAAAATCATCCTTGGCTTGTCTTGTCTGACCTTTAGAAGCACCTTTGGAAGAAGAGGCAGAGGTGGAGCATACACATGAAGATTTTTCCAACTGAAAGAAAGAGCATCCACTTTCCAAGCTGTGTGATGAAACCTCTTTGTGCAAAACTTTGGCAGCTGGTGGTTTATGTCTGGAGTTCCCCAGGACACTGTCACCCATAAAATCATTGCTTGCCTGCACAATGGGTAAGAATGTGGCTTGAAGGACTGTCCTTGCAGTCGAAGAGATAGTTGATGGAAGTAACTGGAAAGATGCCATCTGCTGCTGTATTCAGTCTCTAGGCATCTTAGCATATGACATATCTTGAGCCAGAATCAGGCAATCGCCCAAGTAAGGATATATTTGAATTCCTTTAGCCTGAAGTCAAGGTATCGTGCTGTAAAGGAGCATCCAATAGTTTTGCTGCCTTAACATGATCAGGTAAACTCTGTTCTTTTAACCAAGCATGTCTTCGAATCACAGAACCTGTAACTGCGGCTCTACAAGAGGCCTCTAAAGAAGCAAAACCACATTGCAGAGTATGTTTTCCCACCTGTTCAACTACATGCAATAAATCCTGCATTTCTTTACAGTCAGGAGCTTCTGAGCTTGCAAGCATTTTCTGTTTTAACTGAGCCATTAAATATTGTTGGTACTTAAGCATGTGAAACTGGCAATTTAAAGCCCTTACTGCTAAAGTTGCAGAAGTGTAAACTTTCTTCCCCCATCTATCCAAAGCTCTGGAATCTCTGTCAGAGGGTACTGGATTTTTGCAATGGAAGCCTTAACCCCTTTGGACCCTGGGAAATAGTTTCTGGATCAGCAGAAGGGTTTTATAAAGAAACTTGTGAGAGTCAGGGACTCTATAATACCTATCTGGCTTGGCTGGTGCAGGGGACAAAGAATCAGGAGATAAGCTGGATTCAGAGAACACATCATCCACAATATCTAGCAGAGGCGGAATAGCCAGGGGCCTGTGCTGAGGCAATAAAAGGAAATCCCTGAGCCTTTTCTTGGATTCTGAATAATCCTGACTTTCCCAATGGAAATGCTCCCTCATGGTATGTAAAGTTTCCCCAAAAGAATAATCCTCAGGAGGAGAGGCTGAAGGGATAGATTCTTTAGCATCAGAGTCCTCATAGGGGGGTAGAGAGTATCCCTGGTCTGAAGAGGAATCAGAGGAAATAGAAACCTGATCAGAGGAATCGTAGTCTGTATCCTGCCTAGGCCTTTTCTCAGGAAGGGGATGGGAACCCCTGATTAGAGTAATGAGGTCTTCAGCCATTTTAAGCATCTGTTTCTTAGGCATGGAGGACTGTCCAGGAGAATGCTGTACTTGCTTCTTTGTCTTTAATGGTACTTTTGTCTTTGCTTTAATGGTAAGTTGTGAAGGTCTGAAAACACCCTCAGAAGCCGATGCCTGCTCAGCGGCTCCAGACCCATCTGAGAGATTAGTTTCCGTAGGCCCAATACCTTGAGTTTCCAGAGGCCTAGTTGTCTCCACGTGGGAGTCGGAGGCGGCCTGTGGCTCTGAGGTAGCAGGTGTCAGGGGCTGCGAAAGCACCTCACTGAGAACCGGTGAACCGGCGACTGGCCTAGAAAAGGTTTTGTCGCTTTTGGACCTCGGATACCTGTCTTTATCCTTGTCTTTGCGTTTTTTCGGAATTGCGGTCGTCGGTTGATCCGATGGCATAGTATAATTGAACCTTCGGCCAAAGTAGTGCAATGCAAAATCAAAACGTCTTTTTATAGTGTGTTTGTTAAACTAGCACAAAACCAACAACTAGTGACGTCGTGATCAGGGCCTAGGCATGGAATACAGTAAGAATGGAAGTCCTTATGAGGTATTTGCTTCCCACAAGAAATACAATTATTAACTTTTTCTGACATCGGTCTGAGGCAAGAAAAAAGTTTCCCCAACGGGGTACTTAGCTTTATTGAAGACTTCGGATCTCAAATTCGACTTTGAAAATCTCAGGAGTCGGCCGACCGGCCCTTGCGAACTGCTTCTGCTTCAGGCACTGCACGGCAGGAAAGACTGAAGAAAATGGCGTCGGATGCATCTTATATACCCCTGTCGCACTGATGTCAGGGAAGAAGCAACAGCAACCGACGCCAGACCAAGACTTTGGAACTCTGGCCGACTGCGGGACCGCCTGACGGCAGGATAACCCAAGTGTAATGACTGCAGCAGTGTAACACTAACATCTCTCCATTCCCTGTGGCTGCTGTCTCGGGGGGGGGGGGTCTGGTTCCCCAGGGTCTGGGCTGGACTGGCTTAGTGGGAGCAGGAAAGGACCAGTGCATGGTGGGACAATGCCGGCTGAACCTGGGTGGCTGGACCTGTAAGAAATCCTTAACTGTCTGCACAGATTTTGCTTTTTCTTCCATCTTTTTTTAAGACCTCTTCTGCTTTAGTGCCAAATAAGTTGTCTTTGTGCAAGGGGGCACCTAACAATTTAGATTTTACATGGTCTGGCAAGGGCTGCTCCTTAAGCCATGCATGCCTTCTAATGACAGATCCGGTGATTGCTGCCCTGCAAGAAGCTTCTAGTGCGTCAAAACCAGAGTGCAAGGTGTGTTTAGTTACTTGACTTGCAGAATGCATTAACTCTTGCAACTCTTTAGATTCTGCACAAGCAGGAAAGGAAGACTTTTTTTGTTTGAGGAGTTCCAGGGTATGTTTCTGAAATTTTAGCATACAGAACTGACAATTTAGTGCCCTGATAGCAAGAGTAGCTGAGGTGTATACTTTTTTACCCCATCTGTCTAGTGCATGGGAATCCCTATCTGAGGGGGTGGGATTCTTAGCAGAGGTTGCTTTAATCCCTTTAGGCCCTTAAGAAATTCCCTCAGGGTCAGCAGTAGGATTTTTAAAAAGAAATTTGTGTGAGTCAGGGACTCTGTTGTACCTGTCTGGTTTTCTGGGTGCAGGAGGGAGGGTGTCAGGAGTCAAGCTGGATTCCAGGAAAACATCCTACACAACATCCAGAACTGGGGTGATGGCCAAGGTTCTGTGCTGTGGATTATCTAAGAATTCCCCGAGTCTCTTTTTAGAGTGAGGGTAGTCCTGACTCTCCCACTGGAAATGCTCCCTTAGGTATGAAGGGTTTCCCCAAAGGAAAAATCCTCTGGGAGAGAGGCGGAAGGGATGGAATCCTCTGCATCATAATCCTCATAAGTACAGAGGGGTTGCATGTCTTCATATTCAGATGCATCAGAGTCATCTGACTCTTGTTCAGACAAAACTACAGGGGACAGATCTTTTTTCCTTTTGGAGGGGGTAGCTTGGCTTCCCCTGATCAGCATGATAAGGTCTTCCACCATTTTAAGCAGTTGAGACTGAGGCAAAGAAGCAGGTGCCTGAGATTGGGTCGTCGGTTTCTTGGGAGTGGTTCATACCCTGGGCCTAAGCAACTCGGTCGTTTTCGAAAGAACGGTAGTTGCAAAAGAAGACATTGGTTTGTGTCGAGAATCGTTAGTGCGAAGTACTTCCTCAGAAGCCAGTGACTGCTCAGCGGCTCCGGACCCATCCAAGGTAGAGATGACTGCAGGATCCTTAGTCGAAGAAGAGTTTTGCGGCATACTGGACTCCGAAAGGGTCTCGGTAGCAGCCTGCGATTCCACAGAAGTGGGCATCGGGGCTGCAAAAGCACCTCATGGAGGACCAGAGAACTGATGACTAGCTTAACGGAAGAGTCGTCGGTAGGTTTGGACCTGTGCGGTCTGTCTGTCTTTATATTTATGTTTCTGCTGTTGGATGGCTTACTGAAGCCATATCAGAGTTCGAGGACTGTAAGCGAAAACATCTAGCTACAATAAGGGCCTGACGATGGATAGTTCTGGCACTGAACAAAGCAAAGAAGTGACAGTGGGGGACGTCGTGGTCTGGGCCTAAACAAGTGACGCAGTAAGAATGAAAGTCTCGGTGTGGCATTTGCTTTCCACAGGCGAGACAATTTTTGACTTTTTCCTGACATCGGTTAGTGCAAGAAAAAAGGATCCCCAACAGGGTACTTAGCTTTAGAAGACTTCAGCTTTAAATCGGTAGATGAAACTCGGGTAGCGGCCGACCGGTACCTGCGCGAACCGCTTCTGCTTCGGGCTCCACAGCAAGAAAGTCTGATGTAATGGCGTCGGCTGCCTTACTTTATACTACTGACGACCTGACGTCAGTCCTGAAGCGACAGGAACTGACGCAGAAATACTAAGCCTCTGGTATTCGGGCCGGGCGTGGGCTACCCTGCCAGGGATAACCCAAATGTGATGACTGCAATAGTGAAACACGAAGAACATCTACATTTAACAAAATGACAAATGGCTTGAGAGGAAGTCCCTAGCAAGTAAAAAACAGAAATTTTACTCTCAGAGTCTGCAAAATCAGAAATAAGTTGACAGGCCTGAGAAAGAAGAGCCAACACATACCTAGATATATGGGTCTAATAATTAATAGCCCTAAAAGCTAGGATAGGAGACGTGTAAACCTTCTTACCCAGCCTTTCCATAGCTCTGCTGTCCCTATCAGAAGGCAATAACTTGGGCGAAGGAACAATTGCGATGGCCTATCACAGACACTACAGAGGGGTCAGCAACAGGACATTTATATAAAAAAGAACAATCCTCAGTCACCCTATAAAACCTGTCAGGTTTTTTGGAAGCAGGGGGCAGAGAATCAGGTGCATCAGAAGCATTGGAAAAAGCATCCAGCAAAGCAGACAAAACAGGAGGAATAGACGCAGCTTAGGAGACTCCGACTGCAGCAACTCATAGTACCACTTATGGATTTCAGAGACCTGAACACAATCCCACTTAAAAAAAAATCCATCATCCTAAAGATTGTGTCCCCAAAGGAAATTTCCTCAAAAGAAATATCAAGAGTAATAGACCCCCCCGCTCTGACCCACAGTCCACAGCAGAAGGAATCTGAGTAGAATAAGTCAGGGATTCATCATCAGAATCTGACTCATCCTCAGAATATCCTATTCTCTAGGCCTTTTAAGGGGAGTAGAAGACCAAGGAGGAGCAGGAACCAAAACCCCTTGAGGAGGCTTTAAGAACATTAAAGTAGTAAATAGCCCCTGAGTAAAGGCCTGCCAGTCACTTTGTGGATCTCTGGGAGCAGAAGAAACCTGTTTAAGTTTTCATTTGGTTTATTTAAGGGAACATCCCCTCTAAAAAAAACTGAGAAGGCTCCGACCCAGGACAACAGTCGAGAACCGTAGTAGGAACTTCTTTCCAACTAAAAACGGAGGAACTCCCCTGGGCCTCTTAGAAAATATCATGAGAAGCTCCTAGACAAAAAAAATACACCTATTGTGGTGGTCTTTATGGGGAAGCTGTCTCCCACACGGACATTTACCCTTCCTAGATGACATTAACTCCAAGGAGCACAAATAAGACAAGAAAAAAAAACCCAAAGGGACATTTATCTGCAAATGCAAAGAAGACAGCAAACAGGCATAGGTAGTCGCTGGAGAATGAAAATGCATTCAACTGGCAGAAAACGGACGCAGGTGAACAGACCAATGGTGAAAAAATACATTCATACTGGCGGCAAAGAATTTCTGATTATTGTAGGCGTGAATGTCACCTTTACACCCTATGCTAGGTGGCCTTCGGTGTACCTTTAAAGCAACAGGAGTCTTTTGTAGACTGGCAGTATGTCAGGCTTCCACAGGAGGGAATCCTCATGTTAAGAATACTGCAGCAGTGAATGTAAGGACATCTTAAACATTCTAAATAAAGGAAGCACATTAAAAATAAAACTCTCTACTAAAAGATTATTACCCTAACAGAGGGATAAACAGAAAATCTATACAATAACATACTGGGTGAAAATAAACAATGACTTCAACAAAATCCATAACAAAATATAGGACTTGCCTGTTTAAACAGATGATTAAAATTGTAATGCATGGCTCCACAGAAGAAGGATAGGAGCTTGTTTTGCATATATGACTCCATATTTGAACATCTACTACTATAGGGAGTACAATCACACACCCATGCTATGTTCTTAAGGGCTACAGCTGCAAGAAAAGAAAAATAACCGTGACAGCTTATATATATATATATATATATATATATATATATATATATATATATATATATATACTCACACATGCATATGATATATACATATACACATATACAGTTTCTCTCCCTTAGAACATGGCACGTCTCACAAAGGACATCTTTCTGCTCTTTCTTAGACAGCCCTGGCTATACATTATCCAGTATATTGATGACATGCAATGATGGGTTACATGTAATGAAAATGCTGAAACAATGCACAAGTCATGCAGTATACTCTTCGTTTGCTGTTATGAAGGAATTTGTTTGGTTGTATAGTCAATTCTTTTTAAGCCTGGCACTCCCACTTTCTCCACCCAGAGACAGATTAGAGCCTGACAACAAACAAGTTTGCATTCAATATTGCTGGTTCATAGAACAGAAGCTGAAACATATTAACTTTAAATAAATTATAACTGTTGCATTTGATGCCATGGACACCTCAAATAGTGTGACGCTGCATATTGATATGGTCATATAATCAAACAAGGGTGAAATCACTCCTAATCACTTAAGCAGACTAACCGTAATGATATAGGAACTAGCAATAACACTGAACCTGAACCTTCTTCACATTCAGTCAGCAGAATGACCGATGCAGATTCCAAAAAGATATTAAGCTACTGTAGATGATGGCGAAAAAGAACTTTTGTTTATATTACAAAAGCACTGGGGCTTCCCAGGGTTAGATCAATTTGTATCTTGAGTGCATCACCAGAAGGAAAAGCTATTTTAAAGACATTCACATATATTTGGCATACTTACATGTATGTCTCATACTCAAACTTATCCCTAGGATGAAAAGCTATTTTAAGGATATTTGCATATATTTAGCATACTTAAATGAATGTCTCATACACAAACTTAACTGAGAAAACTTTTAAATGCTCTTATGTTATTTTTACAAGTGCCTTTTTTATATTTTACATTTACTAAAACAAGAATCAAGTATTTTCAATGTATGGATTTAACTAAGGGTCGTGCTGAAATTATTAAATATACATACAAGGTGATGTAATCTGCTTTGTAATAGGAAGTGTTTTTTTTAAGCACACAAGATGACGTATCTTTCAGTTCTGAAGAAGTTCCTTACATAAATGGGAAAAAAGCACTAAAACTTGTTGATTAAACTCTGCGATACTAGCCCAGACTAGCATCATTTTTTTTTTTTGTGTGGATCAGAAAAACAACCAAAAATGAGAAGACATGCCCACTGGATAATGGTGCACGGGAAAAAAAGTAATAAAAATTTAAGCAACTTTGTCCAACAGTATTTAGGACTACTACTTTATTAAAATATTTTTTCCTGTGCATTCCATTTTTTGTGAATCACCAGTTTCCCAGCTTCTACACTAGAACACATTACTGGAGTGAATCACAAAAATGCCTTCTCTGTCAAGGGGTGCAGAGGACAATTACATGTCTTCCCACCTATTTCTATTCCAAAGTTCATGCTAAATGCAAAGAGAGAGAGAGAGAGAGAGAGAAAGGAGAGAGAGAGAGCATAACTCATCCTTCACAGCCCCAAAATGGATAAGACAGTTCTGGCTCACCCAGCTGACTCAAATGAAAACAGTTCAACCAGTTCCTCTTTAACCAAGCTGCATCCAGTGCTCGCTTACTTCAACTTTATACCATACATTACAAGAGGTTTATATTTCGATTACACTTATTTTCCCATTAATTTTAGAAGACATACTATCTATCCGCAAGAAAACAAGAGAATATATATTTACCTAAATGGATTAGGTTCTCAGTTTAGTGAGAGAAGAATGGTGTTGGTCTCACATGTTTTGCAGTGACTCTCAGACGACTTGTTTAAGCAGAGCTTAGTCTATTCCTCTCACACTCAGGGACTGACATGCACCTGTACAGATGTATGTCTTGACAAAGTGTTGATGACATAAGGGCAGTAGTCGCCCATGCTCATTAGTTCACTTCCGATCTACTAGTGATCAGCTTCTGCCAAATCAAGAAACAAAAATGAGGATTTGTACCCCCCATTGCAACCAAAAGATATAATAGTACATACTTGCCTAGCTCACTGCATACTCAAAAGCCAAAGTTCCTCTTCAGAACTGAAAGTTACATAATTTCTTGTGCTTTCAAGGCTTGGAAAGCCTCCCACTCACTTAGAGACACAGAGTGAGAATCTCTGACCCATCAGTGAGAGTCCTCTTCAAAGATATATTCGTACCATATCAACAGATCTATCTAACTCGGATGATTTTTCCTGATAAGTCTCTAAGGTTGGATAAAAAAAGAAACTTAAGCAGTACAACCATAAGGAAGGAAATTATTTATATATTTAAGTATTTAATTATTTTTGTTTATCAGGGTACTGTACTGATTAATACTGACCAATTTTATACTCAACCCGTTCACCAACAAAAAATGCAGAAAAGAAAGCAACAACAGAATACTTCAGACTAATCACATTAAAAAAATGTGTACATACATTCCAGTGAGCAAGCGCAGTATAATGTACAACATATATTAGTTTCTAAAGTGGGTCAATCTTCAGTGAATCTTGAGAAAAAGGAGAAAAGACTCAGAAAGGTGACAGGTTAGGTGATATGGCCTTTGTTGAAGCAGAAGTATTTGGCTTGGATGAAGTGCTTTTTGAGATGCATTCTGAATTGGGAATAACTGTTGATTTCTTTGATGTCAAAGGGGAGAGCTTGATAAAGAGTAGGTGCCGGAGAGGAGAAAGCAAACACAGTGCTGTGGAGTTTGGTTCTAGGACAATGAGAGTTGGTGTGGCTTGTGAGTAGTGTGTCAGGTTGTATGAGGAGGTTTTTCGTAATGTCTAGCTGCAAGGGGAGTAAATGTGTGGAGTTGGGAATAGTTTGCAGATGTAGGATCCTAAAAGTAGGTCAAATTGTTGTTTTATGGGCAGCTATTTGGCTTTTTCTAGGGTGATACAGTGATGCTCAAAGAAAGGTGAGTTTGTAATGAATCCGCAGATGTTAGAGAGAGTCTGGAGTGTGGCAGTGTTTTTCTTGGAGGAAGGTACAAAATCTGGGAGTCCATATTCAAGTTGAAAAAGGAGAGTTCCTTTGCCAATGGCCACTCTGGCTCATTGATAGAAAAAGGAATATATTTTTGGCCCAGAAGAAAAGGAAGTTTATTTTTGATCTCTTTTTGTCTATTTGGAAATGGAAATTTAGTGACTGATCAAGTCATAGTCCTAGGTATTTAATGATAGAGGTTGTCTCTGTGGAATAATTGTGTAAGTCAAAGACAGTTAAAGAGTCAGGTGCTTTGTGAATTTTCTGTGGATTTCCAAAAAGCATGGTTTTGGTCTTAGTGAGGTTGAGAAGTAGTTTTTAGTTTATGAGCTATCAGTAGAGCTTATGTAAGTCTGACTGGAGTTGGCAATGATTGTTGGTGTGACAGTAACCTAATCAGTAAATGACCATGTCACCAGCACAGAGAAAGTAGAAGATGGGGGGGGGGGTCACAAGAATGTTTGTTAATGAATATGGAGAAGGGGGGATGGATTCTTGTGGTAAATCTTTGTTAACAGGTGTGCATTCTAATTGGGAAGATGCTATGTTAACTCTGAAGTGTCCGTCTGTGGAAAGTTATTAATCCAGGAAGAAGCTTCTGGGCTAATACCAATTTCAATTAGTTTGTTTTGGAGGAGATGGTGGTCAATGAGGTCAAATGCCTTTGTCAGGTCTATAAATTGGGCACCTTTAAAGAGGCCACCATGAGTTTAGCGAGATGTCATCAGTTAGGGACCAAAGAGCTGTCATAGTTCCTCATCCTGGTCTGAATCAGTGTTTTTTTTTTTTGAGGAAAGCAGAGAGTACTGTTGGATACAGAGAGAATGTTGAGTGTAGACTATATTTTCAAGAAGACTGCCAAGAATTGGGAGGATGGATCTTGGATGGAAATGACTGGTATCTATTGGGTTGGTTTGCTTTGCAAGGAGTTTAATAAGAGTAGTTTTCCAAATCTGTGGCATCATACTTTGTGTTAGATGCAGATTACATATATGTGGGTGAGAGGAAGATATAGATGCTCAATGCATTGATATATGAACCTTGGGTTAATGTTGTTAGATCCACGAGGGCTGTCAGCAGAAATATTTTCAAGTAGAATAGAAACTTCTTTGGAATGAGCCAGTGGAGGCACGTTAGGATCAGCACAAAGGCTGACAACGAGAAATCTTACCAAAAACCCAACTCTAGTCTGCAGCAATGAATGTACTTTGTGGACAAGGGAATATGCCCACAAATGACACACTTTTCCCAAATCAGGTCAATATGCATTTGAGGAAGCCCCCTCAGGGGACACAGACAAGACTTTGACCTTTTACTATGGTGCAACTCCCAAGAACAGAAGTCCATGAAGGGGGCAATTCAAGACACAAGCTACAGGTCTGTCACAACCTCAAAATAGCACAAGGAAAGGGATAAACACCACTGTACCCCCTAGCAAAATATAGGCCCCATGGGGAAAGTACAAAGGTCCCTCGACACCATAATATATTCCTCCATACAGAACCAGAGGATGGATCTACTACAAGATCAATGCCGTCCTCCCCAAAACCACCAAGGAGCGAAGGGACAGGAGGCACTGACATCCTCTCCATAAGTCTTGGAAGCCATAATAACAGAGGGAGAAAGGAACAACAGAAACCCTGTAGAACTAAATCATAACAGGCCAGCTCAATCAAAAGACAACAATGAGAACCAGTCCTTACAATGCAGGGATCTCAACCCTACAGGAGGAAAAAGAGGGGAGAGTTTACCCTGAAGATAGAGAAGATAACCCTCACATAAGGACTGGCTGATTACCTAAGTTCATGTTTTTTCCTTGCCTACACCAAGTAGCAGGGGCATGGAACCAAAAGAAGCCCAGAAACAGACAATGCCCTACCAGTAGCCTTTAGCATTCATGCAGTCCTAAAGCCATGACCAGGAAGACAACTCATGCTTCTCCATCCTCCCAAAAATCTAAACATACAACGGCAAATGGCCACTGGTATTGCTCACACCCACAACAGAAACCATGTGGAAGGAGCCTGGAAGCAGCAACAATTTTGGCGGCAGAGCATCCATACCCCACTAACTTGGAAGTTCCATCTGCCCCACAAAAGGTAATACTGGAGAGGTTCTTCCCCCAAAGCCCATAATCAAAAAGGTGTAAATTAGCAGTCACTCTTCCTGCATGACCACAGAGATACTCAAAGACCAAAAGAAGGGAAAAAGGCAGCCAAGGGAGGATAAAGATCCATCTAGACCCAGCCTGCATCCACCAAACCTTGATGTCAGCCCAGCTTCCAGGGGAAAGAACCAAGAAGGAAGACAGCAAGTTAGAGGCACTGATCTCCCTCCCATCTACAGCTGGGCAGGAAAGCCATGGTAGCCTGACAGGTGGGCACAAAGGCAAAAACAGTCACAGAAGAGATGGCAGTCCCTGCCCAAAATGGATAGGATAAGCACCACTATCCTAATCCATAAAGAAGGGAGAATATGCAGATGGTAGTGGCTTTAAGGCCTCCCATCACCTACACAGAAGACAGCTGTCCAAAGGGACCTGTGGACTGTCCATCAGCAGAAAGTCCACAATTCTGAACAACCAATGGAAAGGAGGACTCTAGCAACGTGCCCTTGCTTCCAAAATCAATGCAGGTTACCCCCTAGAAATTTTGCTGAGATGCAAATCAGGCACAATCTCAGCCAAGAATGGGCAGGTTCCCACCCAAGAAAAAGCTCCAAGTGCTGCCATGAACAGAACATTTCAAAAGGAGTGCACTTAATCAAGGGTCTAAGGTAGACCTTCTCTGTCAGCCTACCCCCCCTCCCAATAAGAGCTCCTTAAGAGGGCCAGAAAGATAGTTTCTCCATCAACCAGGGATCCAACCACACCCAGGAGAAAAGGACAGCAAGACAGACATCACATGGGATCCAATTCATGAGATTAGCAAAAGCTGACTGCCAAGCTCGAGGCACCTCTGGATCTTTTTTTTTTTGACTCCTAAGAGCATAAGAAGGGAGACTGCTTTGAAAATGTCCCCAAAACTTGATAAGGAATGCCTCCTAACTAGGAAGGCATCCCACAGGTAATAAGATTTCCATTCAAAAAGTCTCATCCTTCAAAAAAGGATGTCACACAAGCAGGTTCTAAGCTTGACCCCACTGGGAACAACCTTGTTAAGACCTACTTCCAAAGAGACACTGAGGTGACCATCCAATGTATGCAAGGTAGAGTAGCTCAAACAAGAACCTAAAAGATCATCTGTGGAGAAATAAAATGAGGATCTTGAAGAGCTTGAGTATTTCAAGAACTATATGCAGGATGGATTGAACCTGGACAAATTTTGGGAACAGTTGAGGGCCCTGACCACAAAGTCAGCAACAACAAAGGATGTCTTTCCCTCCCTGCCATTACTAGGGCTCATGCTGATTACTGGATGTAGAGCAGTGAGCATATGGATGTCTGCACAAGACACCACCATAGCAGGTGGGAAAGAATGATGTACAAAATCCAAACCCCCAAAGAACAGTAGCAGTAGCAGGAGAAAATGTCAACTGTCTTCAGGCTTCCAAATAACACTCTCAAAGGCTGGCTACAAGTGATGGTTGTCAAGGGTGCTCAGGGACAATGACTCCCTGGAGAGAACAAATGGGGAGGAAGAGAAGAACCACGTAAAATCTCCAACTTCTCTTTAGGATGTATTAACTGAAAGCAGCTGCAGGAATCAAGTTGCTGAATCTCACCCTCATCCAGCATGAAGACCTCCTCCTTAAAACCCCAGGGAAACTGCAAGAATGGATGTCAGCACACTGCCCTCTCTCCCACACAAGGGTCACAAAAAGTGCTCATGCAAACGTGGGCACTCCTATGTGACTGGCAGGCACAAACCTTCTGGCAGACAAGGCTTAATACACAATGGCACATATGCTACATGCAGCAGATGCTGGGGACACTGAGGAAACATCCAGTATAGGCAACCTATAAAAGTCCCTATGGGAGAACTCCCACAACAGTGGTTTTAGTATACTGAATAGATCTGCATCAATATCCAAACTCCTGAGACTGAACCTGATGTGACGTCCCCACTCTGGGCCAGTAATCAAGGAGTCTGAATCCTCACCACTGTAAGTGGAGAGGGACATTTACTTGGAACAAAATAGATACACTCAGTATTTCCAGATGCAGCACTCTGTATCAAGCACAATTTCCCTTAAGAGCACATAGGGAACACACACAGCCCAGGGTTTGTGTTTCTCTCTCTCCCTATCTCTCCCCAGATCCCCAATAAGGCTCCCTACTGGCACATCAGCAGAGTTAAGTCCTCAGCTGAGTATCCAAGCCAAGTCCTCCACCACTCTGTGAAACCAGTGCTTAATGTCACACACACACACACACACACACACACACCTGGGAAAGTTTGACACAGGTTTACTAGCTATGTCCCCTTCTGCCCAGACTATAAGGTAGTCACTGCCACCAGACACTCCCAAGCCAATGTATGCAAGGTAGAACAGCTCAAACAAGAATGTAAAAGATCAGCTGTGGAGAAAAAAATGAGGTTCTCTGACAAAACAAAGGTCTTGAAGAGCTCTTACAAGGGTACTCAATTATACTGAGTGAAATTAATATTAATACGAATGGTAGTTTGACCAGTGCAGTAAGGCTTTCAGGAGTGGCCACAAGTCACCAAACATATACGAGTTCTCTCAAAAGTTAAAATATTCTCTTAAGGAATAGCCACAATGAAAAGTTTAAATACATTTAATAATAAATAAGAAAAACATGAAAATACTAAATATCTATTTACAATAAACAGAGTTTCAACCACAGGTAATATTAAACTCAGACGAACAGATTCACACAGATACAGAAAAAACAGTACTTTAATCTCACTATATTTTCCTGACTGATCTCAAGAGTTTCTATTCCTTGGTCACTTACTAAAGCAAGGCAATATGAAGTACATGAGTGGTCTTCCTTCTTTGTCAGGTCCCAAAACAGACTGACATGAGACTTCAGTCTCAACTAGTATTAAACATTATTTTAGTGATTATTTTAGTGATTGATTCCAGAATGGCATCACATACATCTCTGGCTTCATTCAAAGCTGCGATATGCATCTTTATGGCCTAGGCCCTATAATTTAATTTCTTACTATTTTCCAAAGTTAACTGGAGCTGAGCTTTGCCTAATCTCTTCCAGTATACTCTGTTAACATATATATTTAATTCAGTTACAATACAGTCAGAACCCACAGTTTGATATACGAATGATATACAATTCTTTACAAAATTCCAGCTAGCTGTGCTGGCATATGTTATACATCCACTGCCTTATTTCTCCTAGCATAGCTGGCATTACCTAACGTTGTCACACCTGACAGGAGCTCACCTAGCAACTTCTCTTCAGTCAGGGTTAACCAGTTCAAAATGGCTGCATTGATGGCCAAAGGAAATTACATCATCGTCAAATACTGCCTGTCCACAAATGGATGACTTGAAGGGGCCACTCATCATGTTTAGGTTGTATGGACCACTAGGGCAGGCTGGTCCATTTGGGACAAGCTCTCTGAGATTTCTCACTATCTCCAGGATGGAAGCAAGAGTTGCACTTTCCCCATTGGCTTCAGGTCCCTCCCTGAAATGAGAGACCAGAAGGGAATCAAGTTTCCACCATCTGAGGATAATCCCTGTTCAAGAGAGGCCCCAGACTTAACTCGAGGAGGAGATGCCCAAAGCAAATCCATCAGATAAATTCCTAAGGTGCTGAGATAACAGCCCATTAAACAGGAATATTAAGCAACCCTCCTGCTAATCTCACATGGAGCCACTTACTGCCATTATATGGCAAACAACATAAGAAAATGAAAAATAAAAAAAACTGACTACTGCGGCATGCAAGCACAAATGGTGAAAGAATGCATGAACTTTACCAACAATAGCAGGCATCAACAGATGTGTGTGGAGGTGGGGGCTCTAGCTCATCACCAAACTTGAGTAGTTTATTTTCTTCTTTCTTTACTTAATTACTTTGGTAATCAAGTTGGAGAGCTGGTCCTCAGACCATCATCAGCCACAACCTAGACCAACAGCAGACTACATCATCACTACTGTTATAAAGAAACAGTACAATAATTGAAACAAAGCAATATCTACAAGTGTGAGCAGTTTGTTTGGTAAGTTGTTAGCTGATTCAACCTGATTCTGTAAGATAGCAAGACTGTGATGCAAACTGACTAAAATACACAGTTAATAATGAAATATATGGTTGACATATAGAGTAGCTTAAGCTAATATGAATGCACAAGACTTGCCAATCATGTACATAATTTGATAACATCAAACAATATTTACTTATTTCTGTTTGTTAATCAGGTAGGAGGGGCTGGCCGGCAGACTATTTTCAACCATGACCTGGGCTCTGTTGGAGAGCATATATGCAATATGGAGTGAGAACTGTCAAACATTAATAGAAAAAGCAAATTATATACTGAAAATATAGTTATGTAAAATCTTACCATAACAATATTTATTTATATTTTATTTATTGTCATTTGTTAACCGGGTTAGTCCAACTGAGCCAAGGGCCCGTTTTCAGTGGAGACCCGAAGAGAAAAGCTCCGGATTCAATTGCAGTCAATCAAGAAAAAAAACAAAAAATAAAACTACAATAAGTACATTGACAAGAACTATTGCATACAATGAAATCAACTATAAAATATATTTGTACACTAGTTTAAAGAAACCAATCAAAATAAAAGCAAGGATAAATCATTTACAAGAACCAAAACACTGATGTACTAAAATAGGAGTGTTAGTAAAAGGAAGAAATAAAAGAGCATAAAAAGAAAGTAAAGGGGAAAGAAAAAGAGGATAAAAGGCAAGAAAATAATTAGAATAATCAAAAGTAGAAGTAAGCAATTAGATATCAGGTTGGAGTTTTGCATGGGCATGACCAGGTGTTATTGTAGGTAATGTTGAGGTCTTGTTTGAAATTAAGCTTATGGGGGATGCTTCTGATCTTCAGTGGAAGGGAGTTCCAGGTGTGAGCTACAGAGTATTTATATAGGGACTTTCCAATATTTTTTGATGGTTTGTATATGTCCAGGAGATGTTTGTCAGACATGCGAAGTTGATGTTGAGGGTTATATTGAGATACAATATTAGAGATAGAGGGACAGGATGTAGGATTATAGAGAACTGAGTGTGTAATATGCAGTTGTGACAGAAATAGTTGTTTAGGGAACTCAGGCCATTGTAATGACTTAAGGGCAAGACAGTGGTGGGATTTGTAAGAAGATTAGAGGCAAATCTAGCCATTTTATTGTAAATTTGCTCCAATTTGGAAAGAAGTGATGACTGAAGGTTGGCAAGGACAGGAGCTGCATACAGAAGACAAGGTAATAGGAGAGACAGGGCAAGGGACGGTTTGGTGGAGGGTGTAATTAGTTTATGATTAAGGTACAGGAAACCAAGTTTCTGGTGTTTTTTTATGCATTGATGAATATTTATGTTGAATTTTAGTTTGTCATCAATTGTGACACCAAGTAATTTACTATGGGGTTCTGGTCTGATAATGGTATTGTTTTGGGAGGTAAAGAAAGTGGATTTATATTGTGTCAGTCGTTTGGGAAGGAAAAGTAAAAGTTTATTTTTTTTTAGGATTTAGTATTAGTTGATAATCAGTGAGCCAGGTTTTGATGGAAGCAAAGGTGTCTTGGGTAAGAGCAAGGACTTTTGGAATGCTGTGGGCGGTGGTAATAAGGGTGGAGTCATCGGCATACTATAACAGTGTGGAAAGGTTGGTAACAGAGGGCAACCTATTAGTAAAAATACTGAACAAGAGAGGACCCAGTATAGAGCCTTGGGGACTCTGGTGTTGACAGGAAGAAATGGGGAGGTGACAATTTGCCAGTGTATGGATTGTTTTCTATTAGCTAATAGCTAGAGAACCAGTTTATAGAGGGGGTGGAGAGATGGAAGTAATAAAGTTTGGTTATCAGTTTAGAGTGAGAGAGAGTATCAAATGCTTTGGAGAGGTCAAGGAATAAACAGGAGATTAGTAGGTTGTTGTCACGGGCTTCTGCAACTGTAATGCTGTTGATGTGCTGTGGTGGGGTCTAAAGCCATGTTGGGTGGGAGTAAGATGATTATTATCAAGCAGGTGTTTAATACATTGAGTGTGGACACACTTTTCTAGAATCTTGGAAAGGGGGATAGTATAGCAGTGGGGCAATAGTTAAGGGGGATAGTATAGCAGTGGGGCAATAGTTAAGAGGGATCAGTGGAGTTCCCTCCTTTGTGAAGAGGGATACTGTAGAAGGATTTTCATAATTCTGGGACAAGAGCTTCAGTAATAAAGCAATTTATAAGAATAAAGACAGGGTAAGCAACGGAATTAACAGCAATTTTAAAAAAGTAGGAAGGTAAATTGTCAACAGAGGGTGAGCAGGGCTTGAGTTTATTCAGTTGGGATTTGATGAAGGCAGTGGGAACTGGTTGTAAGCAGAATGTATTGGAGGAAGGAGGACTGGGATGTAAAGGTAAAGAGGCAGTAGTACAATTCTGAGTCAGTCTTTGGATTGTTTCTACAAAGTCATTATTTAAAACAGCTGCAGTCTCTGAGGCAGTACTGAGAGGGAATGGGTTGGGGTAGGAGGGTTTCCAGGGCAGAGGATTTTATTAACTGTGGGCCAACATTTTTTTGTTTTTTTTGTTGGTCACTTTGGTTGGAGGCAAAGAAAGTTCTTTTTATCTTTTATGACTATTTTTTTACATGTTTCTAAGTTCTTTGTAACGCTGTAGTAAGGGAGGAGTTTTATTTTCGACTCAAGATTTCCAGGCAGTACAGTATCCTTCTGATGCATGGTAAAGTGTGTTTGCTTAGTTAATCAGGGGGCACATTTTGATTTTACCCTGATTTTTCTGGAAGATGCCATGGAGTTTAATACATCTAGGAATGACTTACTGAAAGTAGTTACAGCATCAATGCGGGGGGGGGGGGGGGGTTTGTTTAGAAAGGACCAATTTGTGTTGGACAAAGTGGAGCTAAACTTGTCTGGATTGAAATGAGTCAGACTGTGACATTCCTTGTAAAGGTGCTCTTTGGGTGAGAGCTGGGATTATCTATGGATGTAGATAGGGGAATGGTCACTTAGAGAGGTAGGGAGAGTACCGGGTTTATGGTAGAGACTAGGATCAGAAGTAAGGATCCAGTCTACTATGGATCCTGAGGTAGAGTTTTTATTGATCCTGGTAGGGGAAGATATTAGTTGGCGGAACAGACTGAGACTGTGAGTAGGAGATGAGTAAGAAAGTGAGGTTCAATCTATGTTAACATTGCCAAGTATAATGGTTTCGTAGGGAACATTTTGGGGGACCCTGGACAGAAAGTTTTCAAGAATAGGAATGTTGTCATCTGGGGCAATGTAGATGGAGACAATGGCAATTTTCTTATAGGGGTTAAGATGACCGTTTACAATTAGTATTTCTGCAGGAGCAAAGGAAAGGAGGGTGAGACAGAGTAAGTTGGTTTGAGTAGAGGATAGCAACACCTCCACCTCTTTTATTTGTTCAGTCTGCACAGAAGATATTGTAGCCTGGCAGAAGAATTTCTGAGTTAGAGATGTGAGGTTTTAACCAGGTTGCTGAGAGGGTTAAGATATGCAGGGAATGGAGGTGGATCCAGGAGGGCAATTCTGTAGTTTTGTTAACTATGCTTTGAATATTGGGAGAGAAAAAATTTAGGGATTTAGGTGATGGGCTGCGGACTTGGGGCAGTGTTGGAAGAGGTGTGGAAGGAGGTATGTGCTTGTGAGAGGTAGAGATGGATGGTCCAGGGTTAGGGTGGATGTCGCCATCCAGGAGTAGTGTATCAAAGAAATTAAGCAGCAAGGAGAGTAGGTTTAGAGTACGAGTTCTACGTTTTATACAAGTTGAAAGTGAAGCATTAGGATATATCTTTACTGAAAAGAGGGTGGTGGGAGAGCATGAAAACAGGTGAGGAGAGATTAGAAGTGTATGGGTAAATATGTGGGTAGTAGCAGTTACAGAGAGTTGGTGTTGGTGCTATGCAATGCAGTGGTATGTGGTAAGATGTCAACAATGATAGTAGGAGGAGAAGGGGGATCATAAGGTAGTAAGGTGACACGGTAGTGGAGAAACTGGATGACTGTTTGTTAGTAGCAGTAAGGAGCATAAGGTCTAAATGAGTAGTAGTTGAGTAAGAGAGAAGGGACAAGGCAGATGTGGGGAGAGGGAGAAGTATGGTAGGAGGAGTTAATGGCAGATGGGAGGGGAGGGGGAAATTGGCCAGGAAGAGGAGGGGAGGAGTGTAGAGAGTATAAATCTAATGAACATGGGGGTGAGTGGAAATGGTGGTACGGCAGAGGAGCAGAGTGAGCCCGAGAGTAGCAAGGGTGAACATAGCAGGTTTACCTAGCAGGGAGAAGCACAAGAGGAAAGATGAACAATCAGTAAAGGTAAGTAAGTGAGAAGGTAAGTCAGGGAAACTCTATGCTGGTTGGTAGGGGGAAAAGCAGATACAATGTAGGGTGTTTGTGGTAGAAGAAAACGTTCTTTGTACTGGCAGACACTGCCTAGCATACAAGGCAAGAGCACTACTAGAGCCAATTGTTGTGCCAGTAAAGGTTGTATTTGAAAAAAAGAAAAAAAGTGACCAACTAGACAGTTGTAATTTACAAGTTTAAAAAGTATTTAAAAGTAGCTACAGAGTGAGAGAGCAGGTTTCTGCTAGTAAATACTGCCATCTAGTGGAAAAAATGGGACAGTTAAGAGAAGGATAAGTAGAAAAAAGGGAAAAGTCGGTGGCAGAAGAGAATGTGAAGAAGGAATTGGGGGGGGGGTCCCCGATGCGTGTGCAAGCCAAATAAGTTACAAGCGCAATAAAAATAAAAAATATAAAATAAAAAACAAACCGCAAAAGTTCTGGGCAGGAATAAACAAACTACTCCACCCAGGCCAAACCGCCACTCCACCCCCCTCAGCTTCCCAATAAAAATCCCCAGTAGACATTGCTAATAACTTCAACAGCTTCTTCACAGATACTATCCCTGTCTCTAGCCAGCCAACTCTTTCCCAATGGCTCTAATTCTAATGTAGCCACACCCAGTAGCAAACATACTTTACCTTCCAACCTGTTCCTACTCAACTTATTCATGCCCTACTTAAGAAACTAAAACCCACCACCCTGGCTGCCGACCTCCTCCCAGCAGACTATCTGCAAAAGGCTGCTGACACCATAGCATACCCCATCTCAATCTTGATCAACAGAGCTATATCTGAAGCTACTGCACCTACTATATGGAAAATCTCCCATGTCATACCTCTCCATAAAGGAGGCAGTTTCACTGAACTGTCAACCTTTAGACCCATAGCTATTCTGTCACCTTTAGCTAAAATTAAGCACTACCTCACACAGAACAAGCTGTTGTCCAACTTTCAGCATGGCTTTAAGTCACACCACAGTACTACTTCTGCCCTCCTCTCTTTCTCTAACGTCATTAACCACAACCGTAATAATAACAAACTATCCTCAGCACTCTTTCTAGATATATCTAAGGCTTTTGACATGGTTGACCACAAAATGCTTATAAATACCTTGAATGCTTTCTCCTTAAACAACCATGCACTCCAATTTTTTCAATTCTACCTGCAGGGCAGGCAACAGGCAGACCTATGGCAGGACAAGCTATCATCTCGCCTACCCATCACAATAGGAGTCCCCCAGGGCTTGATACTAGGACCCTTTCTTTTCTCCATCTTTATCAACTACCTTCATTCAGTCATCCCAGATGCTACCTGCGTTCAGTAAGCAGATGACTCCACCTTGATTTGTTCTGACACCTCACCAGCTACTTTATTCACATTAACCCAAAATACCTTAAATACAGTGGAAAAATGGCTCTCCAATCAACATCTAATCCTAAACCCCAACAAATCTAAGTTGCTCCTCTTCTCCCCCACATGCAGGACCCACCTGCCATCCTTCAACATAACTGCTAACAATGGCACTATCATCTCCCCAGAAGCCCAAACTAAACTACTGGGTGTCATAGTTGATGATAACCTGAAGTTTGATGTGCATATCAATCAAACTATCAAAACCATTAATAAAAAACTTGTCTCTCTTTACAGAATCAAACCTTTCCTTACCCCACTTGCTAGAACTGCAATTGCCCGTTCTCATCTGCTATCAACTCTTCTCTAAACCTCACCTCTATTCTCCAACTTAAACAAAACAGATCTTAATAAACTATCATCCTGCTATAACCACATTGCCAGATTTGCTACTGGCACAGCCTACTAGACACACCACTGTCACAACCTAAATCGCCTAGGATGGCTTGAACTGCCGAGCCTACTGCAGTGCAACCAGCTAATACACCTGCACTAAAAAATATTATCAGACCCTACACCAGCACCCAGCCACTGCGATCATCCACTAGACTCCTAGTTCAAACATACAAATCCAACTACTCAGCTGGGGACTCTCTGTTTGCCAACTCTGTTGGAAAAATATGGAACAGACTCCCAGCTGACTTGACCCTAGAACCCTCACTAACTCAATTCAAAAACAAACTCAAGAAATACTTCAAAACTCATTGGTTATGTCCTTGCACTAACCCCAACTAGTGACCTCTCTATTTCTTAGGTGCCTTACACCTTCAGCTACTTCTAACTTTTTTCTACCACTCCATTTCAGGAAGGGTCAATTGTATAACTGCTTCTCAGTGCGTCTTAAACCTGAATGTAATGCTATGTATGTTTAACTTTGAAAATAATGCTATGTTTTGCAAAGTGTTTTATAATAAGTTAGTACTATATATGCTAAATGCTGGTATTGCTTATGACTGTAACCAGCTTAAAACTAGCATTTACTAAATGTTCAATGTGAATTATTATCTTGGAGTTTTTCTCCCCGGGCCTCCGCTGAAAATGGACATGTATCCGGTCGGACTATCCCAGTCAACAAATGTAAAATAAATAATAATAAACAAATACATATTGGTAACGCTGTAGGCTAGCGTCACTTTATAGCACAGTACGGGTGAGTGCAGTTCCGTTGTACTCCGTAGAGAGGTTCACAGGGTTCAGTTCAAGTAAAAAGTACTGTAGATTACCTTCTCTTCACTATTACAGTATTCATCACTGAAGGGATCTCCTGCCAAGGACAGTCCAACGTCTGACCAGTATACCACAGACTTTAGATCTCCTAGGTCCTGTACATCACACCTACGCTCCTCACATAGGGGGATGAACAAATGCAAATATTTACAACTGAAATGTCCCAGACAGAACAAAACACCCCCATGGAAAAAGGAAAACATGCACACCCAGAAGAAAAAAGTTCAGAAGTGAAAGGAAGCGGCAGCCCTTCAACCAAAAGGGTAAAAATCAACATGGGCAAGAGCAATAACAGACGAAGTAAGGAGGGAGGGACCGAATACTCCAACAGTGAAGAGAAGGACATCTACTGTTATTGTAAAACTGTACACAACTGTATTATGTCCCTCTAGATCACTGTTGCAGCATTCTTTACTGAAGGGCGTCTCTACAAGAGCTAAGAAACCCTCTACAAACCCACGCAGAACAGCCCTGACAAAACCTGCCCTAGCCCTGGAAACAACATCTAATTTATAATGCTTAGTAAAAAATGAACACAGGGCTAAGTAGCAGCCTTAAGGATGGAATTCGTGTCCAGACCCTTGAAAAAGGCACCAGATAAGGCAACCTCCCTAGTACATGTGCCTTTACAGATGAAGAAACACATTTGCCATGAAAAGAATAACAAAAGGAAATGCCTTAGATATCCAGGAGGAAATGGTTTGCTTGGAAACATTCAAACCTAAAGTCCCGGGATGAAAAGAAACAAAAAGTTGCTCAGACTTGCGAGTAACCTTTGTTTTATCCAAATAATATCTGATCTGTCTATGCATGTCCAAGGTGTGAAGAACTTTCTCACTGGCAAACTGCAAAGAAGGAAAAAAGGAAGGACGTTGACTAGACTGATTAAGGGATGACTCATTAACCACCTTGAGCATAAAAAACAAAGATTAGTATGAACGGACACCCTACCTCTATGAAAAAGTAAAAAAAGGAGGAATAGCCATAAGACTCTGAAGTTCACACATTCTCTTGGCAATAGTGATAGCCAACAGCAGAACAATCTTCCAAGTACACAGAAGGTGTTATAAGACATCTGGGAACACAGGTTGACAGCAGCCTCTCTTTTGATCACCACATTGCCACTGTGGTCAGAAAGTTCTTCTATGTGGCACATCTCATTACTAAGAGTTTTGCATCCAAGAAGAAAGAGGTCATTGTCTCTCTCTACTCTTCCCTCATTAGGCCAATCATCGAGTACAATGCCCCATTTGGCATGTACCTCACTAGACACCTGCAACAACTGGACAGGCCGCAAAAGTACCTCACAAAGAGGATCCTAGGTCTTAAAGGGTCTATATCAGTTCAGCGAAGACCCTTTACGTGAATACGTTGAACCACATTGCGCGAAGTACGTAAACCTCAAACGTCCAATATCGCAAATTCCGAAATGTCAATTTGTTTTGGTTGGCCCGTCTGCAGTATAGCTCTGTAAGGTAAGTGTGCGATAGATAGGACTTTAGGGTTAGGATTTGGGTTAAGGTAAGTGCATAGATAGGTAATGTATGTAAGATTTAGTGTAGTGTTAGATGCAGGTTTTTTTTTAAGTGTATGTGTCTTATTTATTTTGTTTGGGTGTATGTCTGTAGGGGAAGTGTGCGGTAGCTACGGACCTTAGGGTTAGGGAGGGGTTAAGGATAGTGCATAGATAGTGGTGTATGTGGAGTTTAGTGTAGTGTTGGAAGTAGGGTTTTGTTAAATGTATGTATGTGGATTACTTCTTTTGTTTGGGTGCACGTCTGTAGGATTTGGTTAGTGTATGTATGTGGTTTATTTACTTTGTTTGGGTAGGTACTAAGTAGTGGGTGATGGGGTTGGCCGACTATGACAGTTCGATATTTCATTTTTCACGGTTTAGTGCATTCGGGATTTTCACGGTTCGAGGTATAGGGGTCGATGTTTAGGTATTCGTGTAAAGGGGTTTTCGCTGAACTGATATAGACCCGGTCTTAAACACTTGTCCTATATGGACAGACTCAAAAAAACTCCAATAATTCTCTGTCTCATATCGCCTACTTAAGAGGCAATCTCTGCTCGACTTATAAAGCCATGTCTGACCCAGCTCAGTTAGAAATGCTACATGTAAAGAAATCCCAATCCCTCTGCACCACACACTCCAGAGACCTCAACCTCATTACAACAATTAACAGAACATGCTGGACAGGTTCATAACCCAGAGACTGCCCATGCTATGGAACAGACTTCCCATACATGTCAAGCAGAGCACCTCGCTGAAGCTCTTCAAGGGAAATCTTGATGGGTGGATGGGAAACTTAAAATTCATCCCGAGGATAACTCCAGTTTCTCTACTTGAGAGAGGCACTGGGAACTAAGGTTGGGTTGGCACTATGCCAGGGTAATCCTATGGCTAGGCTTGTAAAGGCCCCAGGGCCATTAGGCTAGTACACACCTATGAACCTATGAAGTACAAAATTGCAAGGGAGTTGCAAGTTCAAAAGGAGCCTGAGTCAATTTTTCAAGTACAAAACTGAGGTCCCAAGAAGGTGGAATATGCTTTCTTGGGGACCTGATATGAACCTAAACATGAAGAAATTGTTTGACCTAAATCTGAGAGGCCAAAAAGGAGTTCAAGGGCAGACAAGCAAAGACTGCTGACAGGTGAGCTTTAAGTGAAGAGCATGCCAACCCAGCATATAGCAGATAACACCAATCCTACACAAATGCACTCTATAAGCACTTACATGAGTGCATGGATCGTGCTATCCCAAACAGAACCAAGACGCTATCCTCCAAAAAAAGGAAGCCAATCTGGTGGTCCCTTTCCATAAACAAACTGTACAACAGAAGGAAGAAACTGTTGCAAAAGACAGTAAAATCCCATGAGTGGAGGAGCTCCCTGGTCAGCCTCAGTAAGAAGCTGAGATCCCTTATATGATACTCCAAAGCTAGCTACGAAAACAAAATCGCCACTAATTCTAAGGACAACCAGAAAGCATTCTATAGCTATGTCAAGAATCTCAATGGCAACACCCAGATCTGCTCTGAGTTATAGCACAAAGGCATGAAAATTACAGAACCAACTGATATTGCCATCTTGGCAGATAGGTTCAGTGCTAACTTTACCCCCCCCTTCACCCCCTAAAGGGCCCATATCTATACAGGAAGAATGCAGAGTCCCTGTAATCATAACTACGCAGGTAAAAGCTGCACTCTCTAAAGCCAAAAACACAGCATCCATGGGACCAACTTCAGAACGAACTGGCTCCTCACTTAAGCACCATGTTCAATAATAGCCTCGCATCAGGCTTTGTTGCCCACTGAATGGCGCACAGCAACAGTTATCCCACTCCATAAAGGGGGAGCCACCATTGATCCCGGGAACTATCGACCTATTAGCCTGACGAGCCTGGTCTGTAAGGCCATGGAATGTATCACCATGGAACTCATAAACAAAGACATTGGTAACCTCCAAACTCTGGATTCCACCCAGTTCAGGTTTGTGAAAGGCAGATCATGCCTCCTGAACCTGATCGACTTCTTTGAGACAGTCACCAAAGCCATAGATGAGGGTAAGGTGGTTCACACAGCCTATCCAGACCTCGCCAAGGCTTTCGACACCATCCCCCATTCTGGAATTACAGCTAAACTCACTAAACTAGGTATAAATCCCTACATCACAAGATGGGTTGCCAACTGGCTCACTGGCAGAACCCACACTGTAAAAGTTGCAGACTCCAAATCTGACCTCAAAGCAGTGATAAGTGGAGTACCACAAGGTTCCGTCCTGGGACCTCTCCTGTTTGGTATCTACTTCTCTGAAGTACAGGTCAACACAGAAGGCCTCTTGCTAACGAAGTTTGCAGATGACTGCAAACTAGGAGCCATAGTCAAGTCCCCAAATGATGTGGACATCCTACAGAAGGGCCTCGCTGAGACAGATGCCTGGTGTCAGAGTCATGGCCTCAAGCTCAATGCCAAAAAGTGCAGTGTCATCCCGTTTGGTAAAAATTCTGTACCCATGAACTACCACATAAGCAGCAATCTACTTAACACCGAATGTGTGATCAGAGACCTTGGGACCTAGGTGGACAGTAGTCTCTCCTTTGATAGTCACATCGCCACAGTAGTCAGGAAGTCCTTCTACGTGGCATACCTCATCATAAAAGGGTTCTCATCCAGGAAAAAAGAGGTCATGTTCCCCTATACTCAACACTCATTAGACCCATTATAGAGTACAACGCCCCTTTTGGAATGTACCTCACAAGACATCTGCAGCAGCTGGAAAGGCCACAGAAGTACCTCACAAAGAGGATTACTGGCCTCAAACAAATGCCCTATACTGACTGCCTCAAAAAACTCCAGCTTTACTCCTTAGCATATCGCCTATTCCAAGGTGATCTTTGCCTAACATACAAAGCTATGTCAAACCCAGAGCTGTTGGACATGCTACACCTAAAGAAATCCCAATCCCTCTGAGCTACACACTCTAGGGACCTAAACCTTGTCACCACAATAAACAGGACATGCTGGAGGGATAGATTCCTGTCCCAGAGATTTCCCATATGCTGGAACAGGCTACCCATCTATGTCAAGCAAAGTTCTTCATTAGCACTCTTCAAGAAAAATCTTGATGAGTGGATGGGAAATAGGAAATACACCCCGGGGATCACTTCTGTGTCTCTGCTCGACAGTGGCACAGGAAAATAACTTTCTTGGGTGGCATAAGCCAGGGAACCTTGTTGGCTAGGCTTATGTAGGCCCTTGGGCCGATAGCCTAGAACCTACCTATGAACCTATAAGAGAGAACCAAGGGAACCCTCACTATAAAGGGATCCCAATGGCAAGAGAGGCACCAAACAGTAAATCTTTTCCATTTAGACATATATGATTTTCTGGTAGTGGGTTTCCTAGTGTCCTACAAAACCTGAAGCGCATCCTCTGAATAGAGGTGCCTAAAGGGGATCAAAACCAACATTGTTATTTGCAGAATGGATAGGTGAGGATGATAAGAGATCCTTTGTCTTGACAGAGAAGATCCATCCTGTGAGGTAACTTGTGTGACTGGTCCTGGCCAGATGAAAAAGGGGAACCAGTGTTGTCTGGGCCAAAAGGGAGTCACCAACAGGATTTTGGGAAAGTCCTGTTTGATCTTCTGCAGAATTCTTGGCAGAAGAGGAAATGGAGGAAATGCATAAAGAAGCATTCCTTTCTAAGGAAAACACAGGACGTCCACTTTCCAGGTCAGAGGACTTGGTACTTTAGAAAATGTCTGTTCAAAGGGGAGGCAAAAAGAGCTAGCTGAGGTATACCCTGCTGATGGACTATGTCCAGAAACACATCTCTGTGGAGAGTCTGCCACCAGAATGTGCACTGAAGGAATATAAACCACCTGAAAAGTCACCTGATAACTGACATGCAGTTCCCAAGCCTGAAAAGCTAGTCTGCAAAGGAGATAAGACCTTGTACTCCCCCGCTTGTTGATATACCACATCATGGTGGTATTGTCCATGAAAATTTTCAGGGGGCCAGGGAGAAAATGGGAATGAAAAGCCTGTAGAGCCAAAAGCACAGCCCCCATTATTTTTATGTTGATGTGATTTGACCTCTGATGATGAGGTCAGAGACCATGAACTTTCAGACGGCCACAAGTAGCATCCCACACCAGGTCTGAGGAGTGTCTGAACAGCTCTTGAGAAGGAACCTTAGCTTGAAAAAGCAGTCCTAGACTGAGAGAAATTTGCTGAATCTATCACTGGAGCTTGAGTAGGATACTAGCAAGCAAAGGAACAGGAAACTCCAAGGGGCTGGCAATGTTGAAGGCACACCGATTTCAGGCACCACTGTACCCTCCCCATATGGAGTTTGGCAAGACTAAGTATGGGGATGGTGGAAGCCATAAATCCCAGAACCCTGAGAAATTCCCCAGCTGTGATACAGGACAGAGGAAGAAGAGATTGGAAGAAGGTTGTCAAAGAGAGAACCTTGGTAGCAGGAATAGAAGCCAACATGGGAATGGTCTGAATCCTGCAATGAGAAAAATACGACTTTGGAGGGCATGAGGACTAACTTTTTGAGACCGATAATGACTCCAGACCTTTTAAAAAGATGAGCAGTGAAATGGAGACCATGAAGGAGACTGCTGGGAGAAAGAGCCTGAATAAGCAAGTTGTCTAGACTAGTAACAAACACTTCAGTATAAAATATATTACTTTACTGATAGCCTGAGTACTTTTCTTACGGATAAGGATCAGTTAATTATGTTATGAGTATGCACATCTGAGAGAGAAGTTGAGATGGGGCAAGAAAGTATGGTGTGAGTGCAAGATAGAACACAAAAAAGTAAACTGCACTTTCAGCATGATTAAACCTAATTTTAGAATGGGTGAAACCTGTGGGTGTAGCTGTCTAGTCTAGGACATCGATCAATATATGGAGAGGTAACTTTCCTTTCTGGAAAATGTATATAGTTGTGTTTGCCATGAGTTAAGAGAGGTTGGGAATTTGAAACTATGCAAAGGTTTTTGAAAGGTTTTTGTTTTCTGAAATTTTTTTTTTTTTTAACAAAAATTTGGGGAAAATGTAACATGGGTCTAAACAAAGATTAAGAAGCTGCAACTGCATATGAGATCAGACAACCAATCATTAATGTGTGGATGTAAGTTGCAAATTCGAAACATATTCAAAAAAAATGTCATGTAGATTACATGAAAGTAATAGCATTACATCAGAATTACTACCTTATCAGTCATACTGCAGAATGTGAATGGCACTGTAAAAGTATGGGCAAGAAGTAAGGAACACTGAATTATATCAAGTGTAGGGTACAAACAGCAATGTTACAGCAGACACACTAAGACAGAAATTAACATGTGACTTTGGCAAAGAAAGGATTTCAGAATGGTGATTTTGCAGAGTATCAGGGGACAAAGGAATGGGGGGAAAATAATACTGATGGTGAGAGGCGCTTCAACAGTGACAGAGGAGGTGGTAAAAGACAACAATGGTAGATCTGTGGTAAAATTGGGTTACTGGCAGGAAGAGAGGATTACACTGGCATGTACTGATATCCCATCTAAATCTACCATTAAGGAGCTTAAGAGAATTATGGTATTGGCAATCAGATTCCTGTGGTATTATCCATGGGTGGGGGCCGGAACCTGATATGCAATAATGATGCATCAGGGGGGAACTAGAAAGGAAAATATAACAAAAGAGGATGGACTTCAGAAGAAATATATGGGAATATTTGGAAAACAGGACATGAAACTACTGTTAAGAACCTAAACAAAATGTATATATTATTCTACAAAGTACAATAACTAGGCCAGAATGGATGGAAACTATATTTCACAGGAGTATGGATATTTAATTGATTCATTGAAAGTTTTGGAACACATTCAATAGCTATTTCAGACCATGAGCCAATAAAGACTACAATACAGATGCAGGGCAGTCAAGTAAAAAATGAGATACTGTTGCTTTCCTAGTTTGTATTAAAAAGAGAGGATTTTAAGGAATGGGTAGATGGAAACAATTCAAGAGTAGCTACAGAATGTACAAATTTCTTCGGAAGGGATAGCTGAGGAGTGGGATAAAATGAAAATGGAATTTAAAAATATAATACAAATGAGAGAGAGATATGGGAAAGTAGCAAAATAAATTGCTTATAGAGATTATCAAGGTTTAAAGTACTGCAGATGAAGTGTAAACTTGTGGGACAAGAAGCAAAACATGCAAGTGCTAAGGAGAAAATAAGGGAGTATTTGGATAATATGCATTAGTTTCGAAAGGTCACAGGTAATCAGTTATTTTTTGGTAACAATCGCAGATCATAGCAAATATTAGCATAATGACTTGGGTAACAGAAAACAGTAATGGGCATTGTGCCATAAGTAGGCTGCCTGTGACTAGAAAAATAACCAGAGATCCTACAGAGGTAGTAAGACATATTTTGGAAATTCTACAAAAATGTTTACAAAGCAGCTGAATGGAGGAACCTAGAAAAGACACAAATGGAAATATTCATGAAGACTTAAATTATGCAAAGGTTAGAGGAAGGCAAGACTCAAAATTTATGGCTAAGATGGGAGAAAATGAGGCAAAAATGGTGATGTTTAATCAATGAACAGGGAAGTCTCCAGGAACAGATGGTATTCCTGTGGAAGTCTGAAATTTAGGAGGGATAAAAGCAATAACGATATGGAAGATTTTGTTTAACAATACTTTAAAAGAAGGAACAGTACCAGCATCTTGAAGAAAGCTGTGGTGGATGTGCTACTCAAAGAGGGCAAAGACCCTATAAATCAACTTCACATAGATCAAATTCAGTTTTGAACCATGATTATAAAACATTTGTATCTATACGAGCTAAGAGAAAGAAAGTATTGCCGAAACTGTTAAATATGGATCAATGTGGTTTTCAAGGGGGGGGGGGCATTTGACAACATTTACTGAATGAATCTTTCTGGTGGTATAGGAAGATAAAGCCCTAATTAGGGCCTAGTTGACCCAGGTTCTATTAGCAGCTCAGGCAATTGGTGGAGTGGCAAGGAGGGATGGGCATTCCTCGTTGATGCTCCCCTTAAGGGAGGCAAGGTTCAAAGAGGGGAACGCCCTTAAACGTAAGAGGTGAGTGTGGGAGGTAAGGTAGAGCATTTAAAGAAATAAAAAAAAAACAGGATGGAAGCACAGAAGGTTAATCTCCCAGGATGCCCTTGTGAACCACAACCGGGCCCAGCGATACTGGAGCAAATCTGGAGGAGGGGGGTAGAAGACAAGCTGGTAGAACCAGCGAGGGTGTGGAGCACAGGGGGCTGGGCCTGTAAAAAGATGTTACAACTGGGGACAAAAAAGAATTACAGAACAATGACAAATCAAAAGGAAGCACAAGTAGACCACATTACTTTTGGTGGGTCTCGATGCAGAGAAGGCATTTAACACAGTAAGTTGTGATTTATGAGTATGGCAATGGCAGCGTTTGCATTTTCTGACAGAATAATGCTGTTAATCAGAAGACATATCAAGGGTAAGAGGCAAGAATGAAGGAGGGAAGATTCCTCTGACAAGCTGTGTTTGGACACAGGAATCAGGCATGGGTGTCCTCTTTCTTCTTTGTTATACTTGGAACCATTAGCAAAGAAAATAAGGGACTCACAAATTCAAGTGTATAACTGGTACGGTAGTGAATGGATTATAAGGATTGAATTATGGCAGCTAAGAATATGTGGTAAAAGACTAAACAAAAGATGAAACAAAAATTGAGAAGATGAAAGCTCTTGACCATGGATATGGACAGTTAGGTACAATCAGTGAAAATGTTTCCAGTTCCGCTAACATTTTATCAACCAGAGAAAAAGCTGAAGACAATAAAAAAGAACTGAAGGAACTGATTTGGGAGGGAAAGAGGGGCAAGAGTTATGTGGTAAAAGTTGCTTCTCCCTACAGAACAGTGTGGTTTAGAATAACTAGATTTAATACAGTAAAAACCAAAGGCAACGCAAAATGAAGTGCCTCAACGAAGCAGTAGTAAATCCAGTATGTAACTGATGTTTCATTGCCAATCGCTCCATTAGTAAAATGTTATGCTGTATGAGGAGACACAGAATTTTGTAGAGACTTAAATTTTGATTTTTATAAACATCAGAAATATTTGAATAAATGGAAATTTTGCATTGAATTTAAACTCGTATCTATATCTTTCTTAAATATACTTTTTAAGATGAGTTTGTATTTTAGAAAACTTATTAAATGATCATTTAATGACATCCAATTAGAGAGAGGGAGGGTGTATTTAAATGAAAAACAATGGTGCTTTTCAATGTCTGATGAAACATTCAATGTGAATATGAAAGCGCTTACCGAGTTATTTTATTTGAAGTATTGAATTAAACATTTTTTTCTTCAGTTCTCCGCTGCTTTGTTGTTGCCTTGAATCGTTGGTTTTACCTGATAACCAGATTTAAAGTCATATTTTAAAGTTAAAAGTTAAGGTCCATATGTATAAGAAGATGCATATCAAAGTGGAAAGACATAACACTGAAACAGGGAGGAGGGGAGTTCACAAAACAATGACAAGATATGGTTCTGGATGCAGGCACTTACAGGGAACAATAATAGCAATAGTAACAGAAAATATTTTGAGAACTAGTCCAACTCTGGAATGGAGAAAAAGAGGTTTTACCAATAGGGATAACACTTTTCGGGAATAATAAGCGTTACTAGAAAGCAGTAAATGGCAAACTGTTCAGCACGAAGTAACCTTCACAATGGCTGCATTCATTCAATTCTAGGTTTTAAACAGGATTTTATAAATCACAATAACCACAGTAAATATGAATTATGTAATGTTGTATAAACAGCTTATGGTATCTAAGCAACCATTCTAGCAATCACATAGCCACAATATGTTTGATTCATAGTATAATCATATACCAGCAGCATTTTCTTCATACAGCTATGAGCTCATATGAGGCTATGCAGTTCTGTGTCTCTAGACTGTTGAGACGTTTACAGAAATATGAAAATTATTACAATACAAATAAATACTATAGAAACAAAATTCAATATCTCTTTTGAACTGCACTAGGCATATGTCAAATATCAGTACAGTTGTGTTTGTTATTCTGTAAACTTTAAGATGAAATCTTCTAACCTGTATGCAGAATGGTTTTGGAATTATTATATGAAAGCAATATTTGACATCCAGAGATATCAGTAGGATGTAACTGCAGAAGCATCTGGAGATGTCACTAGGATGTAATGGGGCCATACACATGGTATAAGCAGAAGACTGCAAATTAAAGTGGAAAGAAATGATGCTGAAACAGGGGAGGAGGGAGTTCATAAAATAAGGAGAAAGTACAATTCTGGATGCAGGCAATTACTGGAGGTTTGATGAGAAAGGGAAGGATACCTGGGAACATATTTTTGTGGAATGCAACAAGCTGGTAGATTTTAGAAGTTCCCTGCTGAGCACACTGTCAAAAATGTGTGGGAAACAAATATTTTAACTAAAGAAATTATTCTTTTAGTTGGGATATAGAAATTGAACTGCTTAGACATAGTAAGGCCCTACAACGTTTAACGATGTCGGTTGACAAAAAAAGCAATTACTAAAAAAATGCAAATCAAAAATAAAATCAACTGTAACAGAATTATTGAATGCTATAAAGGAGATAAAAGAATTAGAGATGGTATCTTTAGAACAGGGAATGAGCACACTACACAGAAACAAATGGAATCTGTGGGAAACACATATACAGAAAAATGCTAAGGTAGGGCTTGAGTAATCTATGTAATATTAAACTGAATAAAACTGTCAAGAAATAAATCATATTTATATAATAAATGACAAGGTAAAAAATCTTTGCAATGGTTTGTCTTTTTGTTTACATAATATATATCCATTCTCATTAATAGGTCCCTTTCAGAATACATGGTCCCAGAAATCTGGAAAATATCTCACATAATCCCACTTCATAAAGGAGGTAACTCCACAGAACTTACCAACTACCGACCAATAGCAATACTATCCCCTTTAGCAAAAATCCTGAAAAAGTGCATACATTCCCAAATGACAGACTACCTGCATTCACATAAACGCCTGTAAAACTCAGCTTTCACCCCTTCCATAATACCACCACTTCCCTTCTGTCTTTCACCAATATAGCTAACACACACAGAAACAATGGTACAATTTGTATTTGCAACCTTTCTCAACATCTCAAAGGCCTTTGACATGGTCAGACATGACTTACTTATCAAAGAGCTATCTGAATTAGGACTAACTATATCTTGCATAGCCTGGTTCCAGAGCTATATATCTGGCCATCAACAAGCAGTACTGTGACAGCAGAAACTTTCACCCCTTCTTCCAGTCATTCTTGGGTGTGCCACGGGGTTCCATATTAGGCCCACTTCTATTCACCCCCTATACCAACAAGCTCTACACCTCTACTCCCAATGCATCTGTCATACAATATGCAGATGATTCTACATTAATTTGTGCGGCTTCCTCACTACAGGAACTCCACACATTAAGGCAACAATCTTTCCTCTCTATAGAAGCAAGGCTTTCCAATATCCGACTTATACTTAACCCTGCTAAAACTAAGCTGCTGCTCTTCAAACCAACTAGGTCCACCTCACTAGCTACCACCTTTAACATTACTTCCAGCAACAATACTTCTATCTCTCCCACTGAACACACCAAACTCCTTGGCACAGAGATTGATAACAATCTGAGATTTGACATTCATATTTCCCAAACCATTAAGAAAGTCCACAAAAAACTAGGTACCCTCTATAAAAACAGACAATTCCTCTCCAAACAAACAAAAGCGACCATATCCCACACTCACCTTATCTCTACCCTCCTCTATGCCTCACCCATTTTTATGAACCTTAAAAAAACATACTTAGCAAACTTTGAATCCTGCTATAACAAAATAGCTAGATTTGCCTCTGACTCCCCATTTAGAACTCACCACTGCGTATCCTTAACTCAGCTTAAATGGTTAGAACTCCCCCAACTTTTACATTACAATCAACTTTCACTGGCCCATAAAATTCTATATCAACCAGATAAAACCCCTGCACTACAAAACTTACTTCATCAGCACACTAATAATAGGAGTCTTCGCTCCAGTAACAGATTTCTTCTTAAAGTGACTAAATCAAATAACACAGCAGGGGACACCCTCTTCTCTAATTACGTGTCAAAAATCTGCAACACTCTCCCCAGTGATATAACTACTACTCCTTCCTTCAAAAAGTTTAAACATTCACTAAAACCACATCTCAGTAACAACTGGCTATGCTCCTGTACTACTCCAGGTTAGACATCCCTCATTAAAACACTCCTTCTCTTACCTGACTTCTGCACCTCAAGTAGTGTTAATAGGTTTAGGCTCTACAATGGTATTGTATACATAAGATATAGTAAAAATATAGCAGTTTCTAGCTTAGTATTAACAATTACATATATTAGATATAGTAAAAATTGTATAGTTGTTTCTGCTTAGTCTCAATAATTCTTCTGGAGACTCTAGCCTAGTCACAGAATCTTATTTTGATGCTTTTATTGGATAGTAGACATGACTAATGATAAGATATGAAGTGTAAACTTCTAACTTGTGTGACTTTAGTAATGATGTTATAACTACTCTATCAAACTAATTGTACTATTTGTCTGTATCGTAGACCTTGTATGTTATTTGATCTATGTCTAACTGAAGCTTTGACTGCTATTTTTCTAGACTTGTTAACATATTTATTAGCAGTCTTTATTTGATTATTTGTTTGTTTGCTTGTAATTTTCTGGAGCTTTTCGCCACGGGCCTCTACTGAAAAAGGACCTATGTCCAGTGGACCTTCTCGGTTAACAAATGTAAACTAAATAAATGTGATGTTAATAAAAAGTTTTTTCTATATATTGTATTCAAAACCAGTGATATTCCTTACTGCATGAATAATTTCACGCCCTGTGTTCTGGCTTCAGTTTAATATGTGTTCTTCTACAAACACTGTGATATATCCACTCCTCCTATGTATACCAAACTAAGGAGCCATCAAGGAGGATACTCAGTGCTAGATCAAAATGACTTTCTGCACTATTACTAAATATTAATGCTTTGTCAAACATCCACCACAACTACTAACATATCCAGCGAGTCTTGAGTGAGAAACAAATCAATAACTGAAGGGGAAAGTATGATGACAATTCACATGCTTCATCTGGTGGCTCATGGAGTTTAGGTCCACAGTTGGATGATACCCACCTGAGTTCTTGGGAGAAATACTGAAATTCACGCATTACAATTCCATCTTTTATTTCTTGTGGTAAATGCATTTTCATTTTAGTTATATAACACAGTCTTGGACCGAAAGGTTAATTCATCCAATAGCAAGCAGTCTAGAAGAGAAGGACAAGATGAAGGAGAATTGACTAGCACAAAGATGTGACCTCAACAAAGTGGAGCAAACCTTCATGGGTAATGGGGCTTCAAACAGAGACAAACCTACAGAAGCTCCATCCTAAATGGATATTTGACTTGCATGCAGTCAGGATTGCTAAGTATCTCAGAGGACAGGAGGAGGCAAAGACCTCCAGAAGGATTTGGGAGAAGGACCTGAACCATGCACACAAGTGCGGTGCTTAGCCAACCTCTTTTGAAGTCTCCATGTGGCTTTCTTGTGTAAGGCCAAAGTACATTTCAGGGAGGAAGAAGACAGTATATGCCTTCCAGTGGGAACAGGGCTCTTCTCAGAAGTCTTCCATGAACTCCAGCATGAACTGCATCTCTGGAAGAGGCACCCAGGATCATTTTGACAGAATTCTTCATGAAAAGAGGAAGCCATCAACCTGAAAAGTGGCTCTGGATACATCAGTGCCATCAAAGCTATATTAAGTTAAATGGAAGCCTACCTCTGACAGTGTGTGCAGCTGCTCCTCTGTACTTGTTCATTAAGAAAACAGTGGGGGGGGGATACAGTAAAGCCTACACAATTTTTTTTTGTGTACGCACTGTGCCACAATGAGTACATGAGCGTGAACATTTTCAGATTCAGTAAACGTTGCATAGTGGCGCACAAGCACGTGCAAACAGGGAAACTTCCGTGCAATACAACATATGCAGGGGAATCTTATGCAAATCACTCTGATCCAACAAGCTGAAAGGCATCAGTGTACATTCCATGTCCGTATTTGTAGTGTATGCAGAAAATTTCCAAGTACAGGAGTCTACATAGACAAATGGGGATGTAAAAGTTCACAAATATGGACATAAATCCCCTAAAAATGTTAGAACACGTACATAAATTTCCTAAATATATATTGTGGCTGTCTGAAAAAGGAAGAAAATATGAAAAATGAATAATAATTTTTTCTAATAATTTTCGCATGTTTTCTCTATGTGCTGCATTGCACAAACATGCTTAACAGAAAAAAAAAATTTGTAAAATAACATCTATAATGTAGTTTACACAAATGTACTGTAGGACCTTGCATCGGGTCCATACAACTGTGCATTCGTGCTGTTACCCAGCTTACAAGGCTAAGAACCATGTAGTTTCCATGCTATCACCACAAACGTATGCAAATGATGTGCATTTGTCGAATTGCTAAAAGGAGCAACAGTGTCTGTGTATCCACTTCATGTAGGCTCCTATACTGTGTTGATATTCCCACTGGATGTGGATGACATTGGGGGGGGGTATCCAGTTACTTTTAGGATTTTTAGTGCCCAGCACACGTTTGTGCGGGGCGCCAGATAGCTTAGTGTGTTCGCATGAACAGACTACCCATGTGAAAGTGATAACGTAGGCATCTATCAATTAAAACCAGATATATTCAATTAATGATACATAGACTTTTATATAAGCTATGCTGCACGACGCAGCACAATAAAGTAGGGCCTTTAAATCATGTCAATTACATCCTAGGCAGGTGAACTGCATCATAATTAGCCAATCCCACATGGTGGTATTACTACAGTACTAAAGTATGCATACACCCTACATTCTGATTTTCCCTCAATACTCTGAACCATTGGAGTAGAGACTTGGAAATTTTAACTGAGATAATGCTGGGGGCTGCAGCTATTCTATATCTGTATGTGCTAGATGCTGAAGTCAGTGCTGCTGGTGCTGCTGACAATAGGCCTAGGACAAGAAGGAGAAGAGTGTTCAGGCCCAGGGTAACCATCCAGGAGTTACATGGAGACTGTAGAGTGCTACAGGGTGGACAAGGACATATTACAAGAGCTCAGTGAGCTCCGTCACCCTCAACTCAGACCCAGAGCTAACAGGGGAAACCCATTCCAGTGGAAACTAAGGTATGTGCAGCCCTTAGGATACTAGCTATAGGTACTTTTCAAAGACCAAATGGGGACATGATGGGGGTGTCACAGGCATCTGCATCCAGGATACTCCACCAATTTCTGATGCTATGCTCCCACATGCCAGTGAGCACATATGTTTTCCCCTTGACCCTGAGGTGTGGGCCAGCAATATGCAACACTTCTACCATATAGCACACTACCCTGAAATACTGGGTGACATAGATTGCACTCATGTACACATCAAGGCACCACCTGCTGAGCAGGGTAGAATCGACATTAACCGCAAGGGATACCACTCCATCAACTGCCAAGTCGGGTGCAATGCCCAGGGGATTATCATGAATGTGTGTGCTGGCAACCCTGTCAGTTATCATGACTCCCATATCTGGCACACATCACAGCTGTACAGGATACTTGCTGGGGGGACATCTCACAGGGCCATTTACTGGGGGATGCTGACTATGCCCTGTAACCATGGATGATAACACCCATCAGAAATGCACACACATCCACTGAAGCACACTATAATAAGGCACGCACACAAACTAGGAACATCATAGAGCATGTGTTTGGGCTTTTGAAGTCACAGTTCCAGTGCCTTGATATACCTGGTGGAGCCTTGCAGTATACTCCAGCCACATGTGAACAGATATTCACAGTATGTGCTATGCTACACAAATTGATCCTGCAGAAACATCTACAGCAGGATCAGCAATAGTGGGGATACACAACCCCCACCAGTGCCTAGGTCACCACAGCCACATTCACAGGAGGACTTGGAGGAGGAACTCCCTGCTGATGTTCCTGTAGGCAGACATAGGAGTGCTCGATACACCCTGGCTTTGGCTAAAAGACTATGCACAGCACATTCACTGACAACCTAGGGACCTAGAGACTAACACCTTACTCCTACTCAAATACAGATAGTAAAATTGATGCCAGTCAAATCACACATCCTGTACCTATCCGTGTATTGACTGTGTACTGCTTGGATCAGACAGAGTCAGTAATGAACTACAGATGTGTCAACTGGTGCACTTGCAAGGCAAGTCCATAACCTACACTGTAGTATAGTGGATTGTTATGTTATGTCATTGTAGCTATGGACTGGGTACATTATGCAGGCAACTATACTGGGCTTTTTGGACAGAAATTACATCCACATGGGACTACAGGCACCCATTCCACTAACATGTCATCATTCGTATTAGGTAGGCCTCATGCATGGAATATTCATGCAGTCCTACTGCAACAGATTACTGGTACATCATTCAAGGGACACGTTAGAAAGTGAAGTTAAATAACTAGTGTGTGTCATAGCAGAAGAAGGGCTTTTTTTTCACCCATCTCTCAAAACAGCAGTGTCCCCTTGTAACTGACATAACACTAGATCATCTATGCTGTATGAACAGTTCACACAGTTAGTATGCCACACAGCATCAGGACAGTAATGTACAATTTGAACTTAACATTTGGTGTTGATTAAGTGAGAATAGCAAAGGACATAGTTATGCAGGTGATGGTGTGATGAATGATCCCATCTGTCAAACAGCTTCTGTGGCTCAAAGGACTAAGGCAGGTAGCTTGTGTGATAGTGTTCAGGATTCTAATCCCAAGATATCCAGATATTTTGCATGTTAAGGAGTAATAAGCATTGTTCTACAGACTGTGACTCTGTGTGTGCTATACTAGTATTAACCTATTTCACATATCAATTAAACATTTACGTCTGCGCTGCATATCTCAAACCTATTTAAAATGGCTTAGGTAATATTGGAAAAGTTATTATCAGAACTGTAAAGACTGGGACTTGAAACCATATATCAGCATGCATATGCTGAAAACAGATCTAGTACCACTTGCTTCTACAATACAGATCACAGTACCTATAGTAAATGATGTACTACAACAATATAATAACAGCTATGAATGAAAAATTAAAGTACAGTTG
>NC_056748.1:895540940-895673440 GCF_019279795.1 Protopterus annectens
TGATAACTAAATGTATGCACTGAAGAAGGGTTTTTGACCTGAAAGCTTTGCCGTGTTTTATAAAACAGTTTATCTTCCAGTTTTCTTGTGTTTTTGACTATTACTTCATTCTACATTCAGCAAGTACTTCTGTTATATCGCATGGATCTCTATGGAGAGTCCCAATTACTGTGTTCTTTTGTTTTATCAAACTTCTAACTTTTTGAGTTTTATTTACCTTCTGCAGTCTATTTCATTCATTGATCTTAATATGTCTATCTCTACTAAATAAAGCAACTCTTCTCTCTTAGCTCATTTTCTTCTAAACTAAGGGCACATGTTTTGTTCTCCATTTCCTGCAGGCATTCTACTGAAAGTTCTATAGCATCTTCCTGTGGCACATTCTCTTCAGTGTCATCCATTGCTCTGTCATATGGGAACTCACTGGCCTATCACTCCTCAACACTAACTGCATCAGATTTGCCACAATTTCCTGTTCCTTCCCTTGTTGTCCAGCTTCAAATAAATGTTTATACTGGTTTCCTGTGAAAGGCTCCAAAATATCTTCATATGGCAACTGACCTATTACTTCCCATTCCACTGGTTTCTGCTTAATTTGGATGTCCATTGCTCTATCCCACTGTGGTGTTTTCTGAGTTAGATTTTATACACTGAATGCTTCACTTCGCAGGTACTCCACAAACTCAGATTCTCTTTCTTTAACTTCTCCATTAATGATCTTTTCTACTTTTCGTCTTGGTCTTCTTATTTGTTGAATTGCAAAACTTTCTGTCACACGTCCAGTCAGGATAAAACAGACAAGCATTCATGGGCTCTGTTCAAGCAGCATTATTATGTACAAACACATCAGGACTGAGGCTTAATAATTTTAATTTAGATACATTTATAAACGAACAAGCTGTCACACGCATACATGCTCATTCTCTGGCTGCACTATCAAAATGGCACTGAACCTAGCATGTGGATGCTATTTATTTGCACTTGCTGTCCTTGAAACACTTCTTAAAGGTACAACATGCACCATACTATTTGAGGAATGAGTCATTCATTATTGACGACTTTGAAATGCAATTGATACAAATAATTCCTTGACATGCAATTATACAGAACTCAATACATATAGACAATTATGTCCAGGTTGCGGTGTATTTCACGCCAGGTCTGGAAATACAACCAAATCATGTGACATAAAAATTAGAATTAGGTCTAGCAACTGGGACCGTCACTGTTGCATGTTCAACTTTGGGGACATCAGGAACATCATCAGGAATGGAAGTAGAAGTTATGACACGTTCTGCAATAGGACCATTGTCTGGATTGCTCTGAGATTTAGAGTTTGGATCACACGAACAATGCTGCGATATCGATTCTGATACAGGAAGATGTCTACATTTTTTTCTGTACTCCACACCCTCAGATTTTACAAAGTAGGATCTTGGCTCGACACATATACTTGTTACTTGACCAATCCAGTTGAAACCTTTCACCGTTTGTATCCTCACACTGTCTCTCCTCCTTTCAACGGACGAAGAAATCTGCACGATTTATCATAGCTGGACTTCTGGAAAGAATGCTTTCTGTACAGTTGGGCTCTGATTGTTCTGTTGTTCTTCTCTTTAGGCCTCAACAAAATGGAACTGACAGGCAATGTTGTTCTGGTTTGCCTAGAAGTCTCTGAGCAGGCGAGCCAAGTATATCATCACGGGATATGTTTCTGAGATTGAGTAAATTCAAAAAGACATCGGTATTATCTCTAATTGCTTTGCACTCTGTACTGCATGTTCAGCTAATCCATTTGACTGTGGATATTTTGGACTACTAGTAACATATACAAAGTCTCAGTCTTTTACAAATTTCTGAGACAACTGACTGGTAAATTGGGCACTATTGTCAGAAATAACTTTGTGTAGACTACCATGGACTGAGAAATGATGTTTCAACTTGGTGATAACAGCAGTGGACATTAGATTAGGTAGTAAATCAATCTAAAAAAAGCTCGCATAACAGTCTACCAACACTAACTAATGCTGACTGTTCTACTCAAATATATCAGTGGCTACTGGTGACTAAGGTAGTTCAGGAACTTGACTTAGCTGAAGTGGTTCTTTTTGCAAATATGGTTTAGTACTATTGCATACTGAACGAGAAGAAAGTACTTTATCAATGTCTTTTACTAGAGAAAGCCAAAATACTAGTCCTCTCACCCTTCTTTTGGTAGATTCGGACCTTGGGTGACGACAATGCAAAATCTGGATATATTCATGTTGTAAGGAAGCAGGAACAACAATTTTAGGACCTTTGAAAATAATGCTGTCTTCCATCAACATCTCATTTCTATAAGGAAAAAAACGTTTGCACTTCAGGTGGTACACCAGATTGCTTTGACGGTCATTCAACATGAATGTATGGTTGAGCTTTTGCAAAACTGGAACAATCTTTGTATGATCTCTCAGCTCATTAAGTCTTGTGGTAAAAAAATTACGCACTTCCATGACATCAAAGTCAAAATTCTCTGCATAAAGCTGTTCTGTTGTACTTCTGGGTAATCTGGATAAGGTATCAGCTAGATAAAGAAGTTTTCCTTTTGTATAGACCATTTTGAAGTTGTACTTTTGCAATTTAAGCATCACTCTCTGTAATCTCACTGCAGCTGAACGCATAGGTTTCTTTAAAATAGTGACTAGAGGTTGTTGATCAGTTTCAATCTGAATAGCTCAACCATAGATATAATCATGAAACTTTAAACATGCAAATACTATTGCCAAAAGTTCTCTCTCAATTTCAGCATACTGCATTTCAGTTTGAGTAAGAGATCTAGATGCAGAGGCTACTGGTCTACCTTCCTGAAGAATAACTGCACCAAGACCAAATTTTGAAACATCACAGCAAGGGGTTACTGGTTTATTGACATCATAGTATCTTAATGTAGGTGGGGTGGCAATTGTCTGCTTAAGGCCTTCAAAAGCTCTCTGGTGCTGTACCAACCAAGACCATGTAAGATTTTTGCAAGTTAGCTCTCTCAAAGGCACTGTCAACTCACTGAAGTCTGGTATAAACTTGCCTAAATAGTTAACCATACCAAGAAAACATTGTAGAGCTTGAACATTAACTGGTGCTGGCATTTCAACAATGGCTGCTTGCTTGGACAGGTCTGGTCACAAGCAAGTGCTAGTAAACAAATGACCTACATATGTAACTTCTGGTACTGTGAATTTGCACTTCAGAGGATTGAGCCTTAAGTTCACTTCACGTGCTTTGTCTGGAACTTTTCTAAGGTTTCTGTCATGCTCTGCTTCACCATTGCCTCTAACCAATAAATCATCTACTATTATGGCAGAAGGATAACCCCCAAAAATTTGCTCCGCTGCATGCTGAAAGACTTCACTTGTAGAATTTATTCCAAATGGAAACCTGAGGAATTTATATCTTCCAAATGGGGTACTGAACGTAGTCAGTAGTGAAGATTTGCAATTAAGCACCACTTGCAAAATGAACCTTTTGCACCCAAGACAGAAAAAACAGTGGCATTCGCTATCAGGGTTGCGACTTCCTCAACTGTGCACATAGGATGATGTAGTCTCTTTAATGCTTTGTTCAAATGTCTTGGGTCAATACATATTCTGATTTCGTCTGAGCCTTTTTTCTGGGCTGCTACCACAGATGACACCCATTCAGTTGGTTCTGACTGGACAAATTACACCTTGCTGCACCATTTTAACCAACTGAGCTTTGACCTTATTTTGCATAGCTATCGGAACTTTTCTTGCTGGTCTGACTGCTGGACTGACCTCTGGGTCTAACGTCATAGAATACACAATTGGTAGTTTGCCTAGCTTGTCATTGAAAACATCTGCATACTCTGAGAAAATAGCTTTAGTAAAACTGGAACTAGAAGATGTGCTTATATGATGAACTTCTTTGATAAAGAAAAGCAAATTCATTCTCAAACTGGATCTGAGACCTGATAATGACTGCACAGGTCTTCAGACTACATTGAATAGTAAGCTGTAGCAGTTCCTGGCCAAATAACATGAAAGCACTACTGAGACTTCGGTTTGAATTTCTTCACTCCATTAACAAGTTTCGCACAACTGGTCACATTAAGTTGTTCACTAGCTCTCACCTTAGCAAAAGTACCTGCTGACATAACATTACTCTTTGAACCAGTGCCTACTTTGAGCTCAGTGGTTTTACCATTGATCTGAACAGGACAAAACACTTCATTCTTTGCCAACAAATTTTCTGCATCAACCCTTTCACCAATCACTGACACACCATCTATGTAGAAAGTAGAATTGCAACTCTCTACGAGATCAACTTTTTTAAGTAACCCTTCTTTACAACTGTGTGAGGTTTACTTGGTTTGCAAAACTTCTGAAAATGGTTCCTTTTTTTACACTTGTGGCATTGCTGACCAAATGCGAAGTATGCTTCTCTTTTAGACTCATGATTGGCACCACAATTGCGACAGTTAACAATAAAGCTTGATTTGGGTTTTGCTGACACCCTTGTACTGCACTGAGCATGTCCTTTTCTTAGAACTTGCTGGAAAACTATGGGTTTTACCTGTCACACCTGCAGGGGTTGCAGCTGCCATGTGCTTAGGTCTGTTTCTACTAGCCATGTGTTGCATGTTGTCTACATTTGCTCCGCAGCCTGCTGAAACCATGCACTGATCACTTGCAAGCATACTTGTGTGCTTTTCTGTAACCTCATGGATTTAATAAATCTCATTAGCTTTGAGCAGTGTTAAATCACTGTCACAAAGCAAAATCTTTCTCACTGCAGCACTATTAATACCACACACAAGTCTGTCCTTTATTTACTCATCTTTTAAGTCACCAAACCTATACATTTTAGCTTTGTTTCTCAGGTCAGTAATACAAGCTGTGAAAGTTTCTCCTTGCTTTTGATCTCTTGTGTAAAATAAATACCTCTCTAATGTAACATTTGTCTGAGGGTTACACATTTCCCTGAATTTGCATTTCAAACACTCTGGGTCTTCCCCTGATTCAGTCTGTACAATAATATTATGGTTTTCACCTTCTCCCTCATATACTGCTGGTGCATACACAAATGAATGCTCTCTTTCAATGGCCTCTGACCCAGCTAGGTTTAGCAAAATGAATGCCCTGGTGCTTGCATCTTTGTCAGAATAAGCTGCTTGTATAAAAATATCATACTCTTGCTCAAATATTCTCCAATTCTCTTCAATATTCTGATCAAATACAAATGGTGATGGTTTTCAAAATCTATCTGCCATGTCAACAAATTACAGTAAAATACAATACAACCTAAGTCCACATTTAACTGTATGAACTTGCACATATGCCAGAAATTTATGCCAGTATTTGTAACTATGCCTAATAGCACAACAAGCCTCTGAATAATTGAACCTTGCGAAATACGCCTCTCGGGCACAAAAATACTCTTGAAATTGCTGTACTGTAAGAAATCATCTCTTATCAGTGTAAGAAACATTTCAAAATAACTGCATTGTGCGAATGAACTGGGCAGAAGTTCAGAATAAAAACATTTAGAAGCAACTGCTCTTTGTAAATAAATAGTACACAGCACACAAACTTTTCCAAAATGGCTGTACTTTGCTAAATAACCATTTGCAGTGCAACAAACACTCTATAATGGCAGCACTTTGTGAATAGATACACCCATCAGAAGAAACTTTTTGAAATGGCCGTATTTTGACTGTATTTTATGAAATAGTTGAGCTTTACACACAAACTCTTGGGAATAAATGCACAGTAATAAGCACACACTGTAAGCACTTTTATACACTGAAGAACTTTGAGTAACTCTAGTTATACCCTGAATAGCTTCAATCAATGCAAAACAGTAGTTTGTCAAAACACAGCAGTTTGCCAAAAAACATGCAGTCACCTTGCTTGATTCATGCTTAATGTGCCCTTTTTACCCTTACCATATTTGTTTTGTTTGTTTAATCTTATTCCATGTCCGTTATACTTTTCTTGTGCTCATTTTACTCTAAACATGCCTGTTTTACTTTAAACATGCTCATTTTGCAATTCTGAAGTAATTCCAAACCCTTTATGTGCTTTTCTGATAATTGTTTTATCAAATAACTTAACTTTAAACATTTTGTTTAACTAATAAACTTTATGTGCCACTCGCTTGTTTAATAATGCGGTTTGTGCCCTTGTAATGCTCCGTTTTATCTTTTTTATAAAATAAATAGTTTGAGCAAGTTTTCATTACCTTTGGTTAATTTCTGGCCCTTTTCTGTGCTCGGTTCACTTAGTTTACCTTTCCTGTTGACTCTGCACCTGTAGCTCTGAAAAGCAGTCTCTGGTATCCCGGTTATGACACCACATTACTCGTCCAGTCAGGATAAAACAGATGTGAGCATTCATAGGTTTTATTCAAGCAGCTTTATTATGTACAAACACATCAGGATTGAGGCTTAATAACTTTAACTTAGATAAACTTATAAACAAACTAGCTATCACACTCATACATGCTCAATCTCTGGCTGCACACTCAAAATGGCACTGAAGCTAGCATGTGCTTGTTATTTATATGCCCGTGCTGTCCTTGCAATGCTTCTCAAAGGTACAACATACACACACTATTCTACACTTTCCATGTCCAGATTCCTTTGCCTGCATTTCTCTTCAAATATCTTTGGTGCTGCTCTTTTTGTATTGATTAGTTTTGCTTTCTTCTTTGCATAAATATTACACCATATTAAACCTCTTTTTCTTTTCCATGTCCATATTTCTTCTTCAGAGGTCTCAATCTTCCTGTTTCTCCTTACTTTAGGGACTCGTTCCATCATGCTGTGATGTAACCTGTGTTAGGCCTTCTACGCCAAATCCTTCACTTTGCAGGCATTCCATAACTTCAACTACTACTTTTTTTAACTTCTACTTTACTAATCTTCTTTTTTACATTTCTCCTTTGTGATATTTTTTTATTGTGAAACTTTCCATATCTGGATATTTTTACCTGTACTTCATTTTGAATATCTTTGGGGCTGCCTTTTTGTATTGATTAATTTGACCTTCGACTTTGTATAGATATAGCACCATATCAAATCTCTCTTTCCTATGTCCATATTTCTTTTTTATACTTTTCAAAAACCTCTAAGTTTTGTTTATTTTTGCACTTCCTCAGATACTTCTTTTTCCAAACAGATCAAAGTTTATTGGTCTATATAATGTTTTTCACAAATCTTTTGTACTAATGAACACAAATTTTTCTTTGAAGCTTCCAAACGTTTCTCTTGTGGAAGTATTTTTCTTTCCTCTAATTTCTCTCTCAGTCTTTTTGTATATCTTGTATCTGTCAATTCTGGGCTTTTTGCATAATACTAACAATCAATGTATTTCTTATCCTAAATAGCCCACTCTATTGTCTTTATGGCTCTTCTTTGGCCGATCAGTTTTTGTGTTTTTTGAGGACTGCTATTGTAGGGAAGGGGGAACATCCTCCCTCTGGGCCTGGCCTGGCCCCATTGTAGGAATGTTTCCTTATTTTAAGGATTCTACACAGTCATATTTTCCCATCCTGGCACCAGTGCACCTACCAGGATTGGGCACTTTTTATCCTGGGTCTTGTGCTCCCAGCTATTATTTTTTAAATTTTTGACTTATTTCTGGCCATGATATATGCTACATAAAATACAGTCTACATATCAGTGTTGTCTTGGTGAGATTTTGAGAAAAACAGAGTCCACCTCATGAAGGTACTTACCAAGACTTGAGGATGAATTCAATTTCAGCAATACTACTCTCCTTTGTTTGCTGACTTCTCTCTCCATTCAGACTCCTATGGGTCCAGACAATATCCCGGCATGCCTTTTTTTAATTTCTCCAAATCTTTCGGGTTTCTAATACCATGACAAGAATGGACCCCATTCTTACGTTATAGTATGATTAAAGTATATAAAGTTAGTCTTTCAGCTTTTCCTGGTTATGGGTAGCTGCAGCGGAACTCCGGTCAGCTTATGATTGGCAGTGGATTTTTACGGTGCTGAGTTCCCAGCCCGACGCCCAACCTTCAAAGAAGGCACACCCATTCATGCACTCACTTACCTGCATGTCTTTGGACGTCACTCAACCACATGGAGGACATGCAGACTCCACACAGAAGGCACTCCAGATGAGAATCAAATGGGGGAACCTCTTGCTGTGAGGCGACAATGCTAACCGCTGCACCAAAGTTCATGAAGTTAGTATTGTTTCAATTTCGATGTCAGTCAAAAGTGCTCTTCGCAGCACCCGCAATGTGCCCAGTAATGACTCCTTCCACAATTTGTATGGAGTTATATGTATTGGTAATTTATCTAAAATAAGACTGTAGATTCTTTTTTATAAGACCCATTGTTCCTACTATTATTGCAACTGTCTGGGTATCTTTCGTCCACATTGCTCTCGTCTTTGCTTGCAAATCTTGATATTTTATGACTTTGCCTCTCTCTGTACCCAAGACACTGTAGTCACTAGGTATAGCAATTTCAATGATCAATGCTACTTTTGTCTTCTTTTCATGGACGACTATATCTCGTTTTCTCACATCTGTCTTTTGAACTGTTGGTAATGGGTGATCCCATATGATGTAGACCATCATTTTCTATGATGCTTTGTGGCTCATATTTCCAGTATTTTTCAGCCACTTCAATGCCATAATGTTTGCAAAATCCCCAGTGCAGCAGTCTTGCCACACTATCATGCCTTTCAGTATACAAAATTTCTGCCATTAGTATGTCATAACCAGGAACAAGGTGTGTGACTGTTTCCAATTCTGTTTCACAAAACCTACATTTGTCTGTTTCTCCCACATGTTCAATGGACTTTGTAAACCAACATGTATGCAGCTCACTATCTTGGGCCACCAATATTAACCTTTCATCTTTTGGTTTGAATTCACCTCTCCTTAACCATGTCTGCATTTGATCCTGATCAACATGAAGTTCTTCCAGACATTTTCTATACTTGTAGCTGTATTGCCTCACCAGGATTTGATGATTAATTCAATTTCAGCAATACTACTACCCTCCTTTGCTTGCCGACTTATCTCTCCATTCAGACCCCTTCCCTTCTATACAGCATGAAACATGATGTTTCAGGGCCTCTGGAATTAGTATTTCACTGCAGCCACCAAATGGGTATAGTGCTTTGTGAATGAAGAACAGCAACAGTCATACCTCTGCACAAAGGTGGGCTATCTACAGCCCCTGGAGACTATAGAACCAGAAGTCCCAGTAGTCTGATATGTAAAGCCATTTAAAAAAATTATCCTGGAAATGATCAATAGAGATGCAGTGCACCTACAGAGAATCGATCAAACCCAGTTCGGTTTTGTCAAGGGCAGATCATGCCTACCCTACCTGCTGGACCTAATTGAGAAGCTGACTAAAGCAATGGATGAGGGAAAAATTATTCACTACCTACCATGGCCTGACAAGGCATTTAACACTATAACCCCATCAGGCATTGTTGACAAATACAAGAGGTTAGGGACAAACTAGTATGTCAGCTGGTGGATAGCCAAGTGGCTGACAGACAGGATCAAGGAAGTTAGCATTGGGAAGTCTGCCTCTAGAATGAGGCCAGTCACTAGTGGACTCCCTCACAAATCATTCCTCAGACTGCTGCTTTTAGGCATTTACTTCTCAGCTGTCACTGCCACTGTCCGTGGCCTCTGGCTGACTAAATCTGCTGACTGCAAATTAAGAGCTGTCATTCCATCCAACAGTGACACAGATGCTATCCAGGAGGGACTGACACAGATGTACAGTTGTCGTCTGAGCCATGGACTAACACTAAATGCCAATAAGTGTACAATACTATCCTTTGGGAAGCAATCCACCCCTGGTAACTATCGTATTGACAGCACACCTCCAACAGTTGACCCAGTAGTCAGGGACTTATGGACACATATTTGATTGTCATGTGTCTGTAATATTAGGGAAATCATTCTATGTTGCACAACCTATAAACAAAGGAATGTCATGTAATCCAAGGAAGTCACTGTTCCACTGTATTCAGAATTCAACAAACCTATCATTGAGTGCAATGTCACCTCTGGTATGCAACTAACCAGGCCTATCTGACAACTGTAACATCCACAGAAGTTCCTCACTAAACCACTACACTGTGTACATAACATGTCCTATGCAGACCATGTCAAAGCCCAATCAATGTGCTCTGCCTCCTGCATGCTTTGGAGGGGAGGTGCATGCCTGCCATACAGGGTGATGTCAGACCCCACTGTGGACCTCCTAAATACCCATGAAACAACTAGCACCAGAATTACCTGTTCTACAGACCTACACCTTGCCTGTGGTATAAACAGGGCATGCTGGAGAGACAGGTATGTAACCTAGAGACTACACCCTATATGGAACACGCTCCTCATCCATGTGAAGTAGAGTTCTGCCTTCACACAAATCAAGTGAAATTTACACAATGGGATGGGGAACAGGACAGTCATATGTGGTTTAGAACCAATGTCTCTAATGGACACAGGGAAACTGTAGATGGTTCATCTCCCAAGCCCCAGCTTGTAGATGTTTCAGCTTCCAAAACCCTGCTTACACTTATCAAGGGTATTAGACTTTGACAGAGTTTAGGGATTCATGGCTAGGCTTAAGGAAGCCCTTGTGTTTGTTAGCCTACTAAACATGTATGAATCTATGATACCATGAACGTATACTGTTTCACCTTTATGATGACATTTTTCTTCTGTGCTGACATTCAATCCTGTGCTCTGATGTTGATGGGTTGATTGTAGATGTTTACCCATTGGTGTGTCCTACACAATCCTGAAACTGAATTTCTATGAGACATCTGTCATTGTGTGACTACACAGCCATTACAACAGCATCCATCGTAACGTACACACACTATTATGATATACTCATTATAAATGTCAACGTACAATATCTGTAAATGACCAGTAAAACTAGCATGTCAAAAGTAACGATGGATGAAATACATTCATATTAATGTAGATAGTCTGTGCATCAGACATACAGCTTTATTTCCCTGCATTGCTGAGAAAGATGATAGATGGTGTGGCACAGGTATGATCACTTGTTGTGTGGGGGTGTAGGAGGCTTACCAATAGGTTGGCAAGTGTATGTGTATGTCAGGAAGGGAAGCAGGCAAGATGGACCATGGAAATGTGGTGTCTGTGGGTGACCTGAATATGACAGTGGTGTGCGAGTGCCCGCATAAACTCAACCAAGCTCAGTGCTAGCCCTATGTGTCTGTATGTTGGACAGCTGTTAGCCATGCATGGTACAGCTGACAGTTCATTGTCTCCACCCCTGAACATGTGAACTGGCTCTGGCAACAGTTGCACTAGCACCTCCATACCCAAGGTCAGTTGCTGTACTACTACCTGAGGATGACTGCTGTCTGCTAGGAATGTGTCCTCCATGGGAACACCCAGGACCACGAGCCCATGGCTGCCACATCTGGGTGTGGACAGCACACTCCCCTCTGGAATGCTGGATGTACTGCCACTACAGGAGCGTGACTGTGCACGGCCATATGACTTTCGGCAGATGTAGTTGATGACCTACTTCCAAGAGGCCAACTCTCACCTCCAACCAGACGTTCCATCACAGCAAGCGTGCGTTCCAAGGCAGATAGTTTGCGATGTTTCTCAAACCAACGTCTTTCCACTGCATCAGTCAACCGTTCCAGGGTATCAGCAACATGGTGGAAGCAGTCGCTGATGTCAAACCGTTCTGCATCCATAACCCTGAGCATTCATTGGGAGTTCCTTGCTGAATGGGCCTGGTGGCTCCATGATGGCCCTAAACATATGCCGAGTGACATGTGACGAGACACCTGCAACAGGTAGCAGAGGGACACCAGGTCTCCTATGAGCACCCCTATTAATCTGCTTGTGTGGAGCCGTGCCAACTGTTTGGCTATGACCAGTGTTGACAATCACTGCAGCCACAGCTGCCACACTTCCCTGTTCAATGTTCCCACCCTCCAACTTTCTGATATCTGTGGCCACAGGGTACTGGGCATGTGTAGGCATACTGGCTGTGTACAGTAATAATGAGGGCGTATGAGGGATGTCAACCTCTGTGTTAGATTCAGGCCCTGCAACCCCCAGTTGTGCCTCACTTGGCCACCATCATGAGTCTGAAGAGACACTGACATTAGGTTGTGAAGGGGACAAAGACCAACATCCCTTGTTACCTGTTATAAAAAAGGGAAAAGCATTTCATTAATACCTGCACTACACTTCTCTGCAGTACTATGTTGCAATATATATTAAGCTGTATACACTGCTGTCACTATTACACACTTGTATAACCCACAACCTCATATAGTAGGACATGAGAACATTATTTTCTAACCCAAATCTGTAATTATTTGGAAATAAAGGTTCTTCAAACAAGAATCTCATGAGCAAAACATAAATTATGTACACAGCTGATATTCTGCAAAACTCTGCATAGTTGACAGTTATGGCAATCTGTGATGTCCTGACAATACTGTCAATTCATCACTGTGGTCACACACCTACTAGGCATAGGTATGAGTCTAAAGTGTGTACAGACAGAAAATATCTGTACAGTTGGCAATCATGCAGACAGTACATCAATCCAGAGAACAGGCCTGGGATGACACTTTTAGCGAATACATTGAACTAAATCTAAATCTCTGATAAAACAGTTTTGTGCTTACCAGCAGCAGGAGCATGACCTCTTCCTGTTAGTAACTGAGCCTCATCTACCTCTAACCTTGGCATACTTAATTCTTCCATAAACATTTCCATTTGTACCTTTTTTGATTTCCACATTTATCTGCTTTATACAGGTTTCACAGAATTTCCAAAATATTTCTAATACTTCTACAGGATCTTTTATCTTCCTTATGTGCTCCCTAAGCTTGCCGATGGCCCTCTTTAGTTTCTGTTGTGCAAGTTGTTGTGCTAAATGTTTTTGTGCTCTAAAGTTATTATCAAAAAACAGTTCCTTAACAGCAGTCTTTCTAAACTCATGCTTATTATTGATGTAATCCCTTATTTTTTGTTTAGAATTCTGCAGTTGCTCCTCTTCTTTTCTATGGGATTCTCCCTGTTTTGCAATACTTTCAACATTTGTCAGCCCCACTAAATAATTCTTGTTACTTCTTAACCATATCTCCCTTTCGTTTATTTCTACCCTACTTTTAAACGCCACTTTAATTTTATCCCACTCCCTAGCTATATTTTCAGAAGAATTTTTTTCTTCTCCAACAGCTCCTGAATAATTTCAACCACCCATTCCTTAAATTCCTCTCTTTTCAACAGATATGTGAGAAAGTGCCAGTGTCTCCTTTTTATTTTATTACCCTGTATTTTTATTTTAAGAAAATGATTAATGGTGCATGATCTGAAATAGTAAATGGCTGCGTATCAAGACCTTCAATTAAATGCACATGTTCCTATGAAATGTAAATTCTGTCTAGCCTAGCCCAGTTTTTGTATCTTGAGGAATAATATGTAAATTCACTCTGAACTCCTAGTATCGAATTCACATCTTCCATGCCAAATATTTTCATAAATATCTTCAAAACTCTACCCTCATTTGTTATATTTTCCTTCTGGGCCCCCCAGACACATATTCACTGTTGGAGATCAAATTCCAATCTCCACCAATAAGTAATGTCACGTGCTGAAAGCTGATTTATTTCTCCCAGAATTTTCTTAAGCTCCATTATAGGAGTTTCGGTGGGACCCGCGGTGGTGGTGCTGTGGTAGCATTGTCGCCTCACAGTAAGTCGCTGTCCGGTTCGATTCTCAGCTAGAGCATCTTCTGCGTGGAGACATGCATGAATGGGCATACCTTCATTGAAGGTTGTGCGTCAGGGCTGGTAACTCGGCACGTAAAAATCAACTACCAATCATTAGCGGACCGGAGTTCCACTGTGGCGACCCCTAACCGGAAAAAGCTGAAAGACACAACATAGGAGTTTCGGTGGAATATAAATACATGCCAGTGTAATCTTCCTCCCTTGTCAATAGCACCTTAGTACTACAAATCTACCATTATTATCTTTTTTATCCTCTTTTATCACTACTGGAGCGCCTTCTGCAATTAATATAAGTATTCCTTTTTTCCTCTGCCCCAGGTATTCCACTGAATAGCCATCCTGAAAACCTTTCTTTATCAAATTCACATGTTCAGTTCTTTCCAAGTACGTCTACTGTAGCATAGCTATTTGCTCTCTATATTTTTAACATAGTTCACTACTTTCTTTTGTAATTGTGTGTAAGACCATTCACATTTAAAGACATTACAGAAAGCATAATTTTCTTAAAGTTTTTATTTCCACCTTTCACATATAACAGCTTTCTTGTTACATGTCTAGTTTCAGCTTTTGTGTTACATGCATATACTGTTTGGTAGGCTAATCTTTTATACAGTTGTTTCTTGTCATGTCCATTTGAGCCTATGTCACATCTTACAAAACTTTTTTGTTTCTGGCCTGGTGATTCTTGATGGGCATTCCATCTGGTCTTTCTTCTAGGTCAACTCCAGGTTGCCAAGAGCTGGGATGGACTGCAGGCCTGCAACATCTCTCATCAGTGCAACTTATCTGCTGGGCTGAGCTGCTGACAGTGGTAACCACCTCTGTTTTTCAGCTCTCCAGTCAGATCAGATGGCCTCTGAGATTATTCCAATTCATAATCAAGAGACAATAAGAATGATTTGAGGTTCTGTGACATTTTAGTCACTGAATGTGGGAACATAGGAATGTACTGACAAGATACCCAAGCAGTGCAGGAAGCTAAAAACAGTGACCAGGAAAGTGCATGCACCGTGTACATGAGGAACTAACATGCCATAACAGGTCAATGTATAAAGGGCACAGGAACTATCCACCCACTACACAGAGACCTCTGAAGAAGAATCAATATCTAAATTATTCTGTATAAATAAAGAAGAACTACACTAATTAGTATATGTCTGGCACATCACAACTGGTTTTAACATTAGCCATGGCAGCATACAGTGGCATCCTGGAGGCATGAACTACAAAATGCCACAGGTGTGTCAAGTTACAAAAAAAAAAATGATGCTACCAGAAAAGAAAGACTGCATGCATTTTGCAGAAACCTATTAAGGCACTCTTATCAGTAAGGTATAAGTCAACCTTACTTAGCTAAAAAGAAGAAATACAAATAACTATGCATGTTATTCTAAAACTGACAAGTAAGTAAATCAATATAACACTGCTCAAACTTTAAGCTGTCAAATCAAACAATATACTATGACTGCCGGTAAAGCATTCTACCTCAAATGCTGGTAAAAACTAGGTAAGAAGTCTTAAGATAAAAAGCACAACAGTATTCTGAGTAAGTTTACCTGATTGTGGTAATGGATGAGTGTTGTTCTCTAATAACCAAACAAAGGGGTTTGCTGTCTCCTCCTAGCACACAAGTGCGCACACACAAATACTTATAGTGCTGTCACACAAATCTGAAGGAAAAAAATACTGCTGTTGGACAGCTGTCCAGAATGCTAAGCTTTTCATGCTTACTAATTCTGCTGAATAAAGTCCTGTGTACAGAGAGAGTGCTCATTTCTCAATCTTGGAGTAGTGGAAATAAACTATTCATAACAGTCTACAGGTACTCAGTGACACTTTACAGAGCAAACATGCAGCCTCCTTCCACCACAGCTTCCATAATGGGAAAGTGTTTTTTTTTTTTTTTTAATTTCCAAAACCTTGAAAAAATGAAAACAGAACACAAGAGAAAAGGTCACCTTTATATGAGTAGAAGTCTGCATAAAATGTTTACCTATTTTTAAGCAAACAGCTTTACTCAAAGGTACAAGTGATCCTTCAAGCCTTATGGTCTGGATTTCATTTTTTTATTCAAACAACACAAGGTGTTAGCATAAAATAAACCATAAAAGTTACTTCATAAGGAAGCACAGCTGTAGCAAGAGGATTTTGTGCAATCCCTCAGTTATCTATAAGATATCTGAAATACTGCTTAATGAGAGTTTTCATGCTGTCAAACTCTTGCCGTTTGGGCTAGTTGTTCCACTCACACCATGCTTGCGACAGTGCTGTTTAGATATACAGAAATATCTGTCTTGGCTAGTTCCATAAAATATTGTTCATAATAAAGGGATACAATGTGAAAAAAATGAAGTAACATATAAAGAAAAATAATATAACTTATTAAAACACTTGCTGATAGATAACATCATGCACAACATTTTCATTGCTCCTTCTTCAGACTCTTAGGGCCAGACATACCAAAACTGTATAAATGTGTAGACATCTATAGACAGGAGAAAAATCCACAAGATCTTGAGCAGTCAACACCTACAAAAAAGGGGAGAAATAATGAAAAAGCATGTTACTTCATTACTAACATTTACCTAAAACAATCGGCTTTAACTAACAAAGCAAAACTGCTTTTAACAAAACATACATAGCTTGTACATGATAAAAACAAAAAAAAATGTAAAACAAAAAAATGTAAAATAAATGTTCTCCTTTTTGTAAAAAAGGATACTTATCAAGTGTATGGTTCTACAGCAAATGTAACACTTTAGAATCATAAACACATTTTCAGTTTCGCAAGGACTACTAGATACAAATGCCTCTTTTCTGAGGAGAATGAAGAGTTTTGTTCTGGTTAAGTGACTTGCTCGTGGTCACTTAATATGCAAAACTGAAGAATGATGAAATCAAATTCAGACATACAGAATGAAGTCTATTACGCAGCTTACAAGCCATCTGTGCTACAACAACAAATAATGCAATATTTCTGTTATACAAAAAAGCATCTAATCCATGCAGAAGTGTAGCTAGTTCAACCAGTGCCCTGGGCCACTACTATGAACCACTGCCCCACTACCTCAGCTCTTCAAGTGGAAGGGGGAAAAAAGCACTTCAGTGCAATAAGCCAATACATGTAAGTGATTGGCTTATTACAGTTAGATATACGACCCCAAACCCCCAGCTCTTCCAATGGACATGCCTTCTACTATCACACCAACTAGGTGGCCAGCTGCATGACACCCCCACCCCCCACCCCCACCCCAGGCAATCAGGTCCCATTTCTGTGCCCTGCCTGCAACCCTCCTTTAACATATTGTATTAAAAATAACAATAATTTCTTCTTTTTAAACCGATGCAGACAGTTGCTACAGTTTATATCCCACCTGCATGGACCTTATGTTTTATTTAAAAAAAAAAAAAAAACATTTCTTCTTTATAAATTGTAGCAAGCTGCTTGCTGCAGGGTAATGCTGCAACCCTGCCTGCAAGAAGCACTATGGTGCTTATATTTTAGTTAAAAAAATTCTTCTGGTTAAACTACAGCAAATCACTTGTTAGAAATGTAGAAAACAGTTGCTACAGTTTATACTCTGCCTGTATGGAACACAACAGTGCACAAGTTTTACTTATTAAAAAAAATTATTTTTTTTTTACTTTTCACCTGTAACAACTGTAGTTGCTACAGTTTAGACCACACACAGAGTGCTAGAGTGTTCAGGTTTGACCTCAAATGCAATACCGGCACTTAAAGAGTGATCAGGTCTGGCTGATCATGCCCCCAAACACTTTGCACACAGGGGACTTGCCCCTCTCGCCCCACCCTTACTACACTACTGAATCCACATGACTTGAATACTTAAAATTCTGCAAAATTATGCTGTTAAAGTGTTGCTTGGAATTTGCCAGCAAGTTTGAAAAAAAAAAGTTGTCATAAGACTGGAAAAAGTCAATTTACATTCTAAGTAAAAAATGGGTGATACTAAACAGTGCTCAAATTATCAAGCCATTGCACATTTTTCACATACTAAAAAAGTAATGCTCAAGATTCTTCAAGCTAGACTCCATCAATATAAGGAAAGAGAACTGTGAGACATACAAGCTGACGTTAGAAGAGTACAGGTATATCCGCAGAGTAATGGACAAAGCAAGGGAATGCCAGAAAAACATTTACTTCTGTTTCACCGACTACTCTAAAGCCCTTAAGTGTAGGGAACATAAGAAGTGTGGCAAGTTACTAGAGAAATGGGGATATGAGGTCACCATATTTGCCTCCTGAGGAATCTGTAAGTCGAATAAGAAACAGCATTTACAACCGAATACTGAAAAAAAACTACTGGTTCAGGAATGGGAAAGCCGTAAAAAGCTGTATGTTATCACTCTACTTATTCAATGTATATGCTTATTATATTACACAACTTGCTGAGTTAGATAAACCAGATGCTGGGAATCAAAACTTCTGGAAGAAATATTAGACTCAGACATGGAGATGATGCCATTCTAATTGTCAAAAGTCAAAAGTAAGGAAAAATTGAAGAGGTTGTTGTCGAAGTTGAAAGGTGAAAGCACAAAAGTGGGCTTGTTGCTTAACATCAATCAATAAATAAAATTAAGTTATCTAGTCCTATCAGTACTTAGGAAATAGGTAGGGAAGAAGGGGAGTTTGTGACAGACTTTTTCCCTGTGCTCAAAGATCTCTGCAGATGATGACTGTAACCATGAAATTAAAACACATTTACTTTTTGGAAGAAAAGTATTTCATATCAGGGCAAAATTATAAATAGCTAGAGCAGCACGCTGTCAACAAAGGTCCATATAATCAAAGCTGTGATTTTCCCAGTTGTAACATAACGCTATGAGAGCTGGACTATTAAGTAAGGTTATGTACAGCAAAATCAATACTTTTGGAAGATCAAACCAAGAAATACTTAAGGAAATGAATCTAGGCTGTTCAATGGAAAGTCTGATATTAAAACTAAAACTCCAGTTCTTTAACCACATAATGCAAAGACAGAAATCTTTCATTTTTCTCTCTCCAAATGTTAAGGATTTCCATTACTGTAGCAGGAATGGACCCCCATTCCTAATTCAGGGTACAATTAGAGTTCATGAAATTAGTCTTACTGTTACAGTCTTTGATGTTAGCCAAAAGTTTTCTCCTCAGCACCCATAATGTATCTAGAATTGCCTCCTTTATAAGGGGATCCATGTATTGATAGCATATTTAAGTACACCTGTACATACTTTTTCATTAATCCTGTTGCCCTTACTATTAATGGAACTGTCTGGGTATTTTTATTCCACATCACTCTCATTTATGCATGGAAATCCTGGTATTTTGTGTTTTATATGACTTTCGGTTCACAAGATACTATAATCGCTTAATGATTAATATTACTTTTGTCTTTTTTTTTCCTTGAGCTACTATACCTGGTTTGTCTGCATCTATTTTCTCAACTGTTGCTATTGGGTGACCCTGTGATCTGATCCTCATCACGGTCAGTAATGATCTGTGGTTCCTGTTTCCAGTGCTTTTCACCTACCGGTTTATTGCAGTGTTGGCAGAGTCCCCATTATAACACTCTTGCCACATTTTTGTGCCTTTTAGTATGCAGACCCTCAGCCATGACCATACTGCAACCAGCAATGAAATATGCAATCGTCTCTAGTTCTGTTTTACAGAACCTGCATTTTTCTGGTTCTCCCACTTTATATAAACTAGGTAAATCAGCATTTACATAGCTCACTATCTTGAGCTGCCATTATTAATCTTTCTTCTTTTTGTTTAAATTAATTTCCCCTTAACTATTCTTGTTATTGTTATTGATCTTGGACAGCATGTGGTTGTTCTACGAGTTTTCTGTACTTGTCATTATACTTGTGGGCTTGCCAATTTTTTCTTGGTCTTTTGGTCCTTTTCGTTATACTCAGTTGTTTTTTAGCATCTTCAGTTGCTGTCCGATTCTCACCTACTTACTACTGGTTAGATTCCATTCCCAGTCCTTTCTGAAATGTTTCTGCTAAACTGAAAGATATAACCTCAGACTTCTTGTCTTTATGCTTTAGATTATATTATACAGAGTGTTTTAATCTGATGAGGTCAGCATATATGAATGGAGTCCCTCGACTGCAGATCTATACATGTACTCAATTTTGAGACAGCTCATACTGCCTACAGACCAAAGGATATATAATCTTGGTATGCATTTTTATATTGCATTTAATACCCATGAAGAATTTTTCTTGTCTAACTGATACAGTGATGACTGAGGCCAGTCAATAACAGCAAAGCTGCAACTCAGAACAGGCCAAGCAAACTGATGTAACTTGGACTTTATTCCTAGATGTCAAAATAGTTTGTAACATTAACTTTAGTCTTCTAAAATATTCTTTGTTCATGTTGTACTATTAATCCTTTGAGTATTCCCAAATACATACATACACTCTCCTGTTCAAGTTCCTTTATATCACATTCCTGTCCCAGCTGGACATTTTCTTGGTGCTGCAGCTTTCCTTTTATAAATACCACAGGATAAAAACAGGAAAATAGCTCTAGATAGTTACTAAATGAACAAGTCTTGCTCATTTAGTAGCTACAACTAGTCTTGTTCATTTAATAACTACATTTAATAGCTACATAGGTAGGTTCTAGGCTATCTGCCTGAGGGCATTTATAAGCCTAGCCAGAGTGTGTCGGCTTTCGCCGCCCCATTGATTAATTAACTGAGCCTCTGTCAAGCAGAGCCAATGAAATTATCCCAGGGGTGTATTTTCTGTTACCCATCCACTTGTCAAGGTTTCTCTTGAAGAGTGTTAGTGAGGGGCTCTGCCTAACGTAGATAGGAATTTTGTTCCAAAGCATGGGGAGTCTCTGTGACAGGAATCTATCCCTCCAGCATGTTCTATTTATTGTTGTGGCGAAGTTTAGCTCACTAGAGCGGGTGGCTCGCAGTGACTTGGATTTCTTTAGGTAGAGCATGTCCATCAATTCTGAGTTGGACATGGCTTTGTAAGTCAGGCAAAGATCACCTCTGAGTAAGCGATATGCCACTGAGTACAGCCGGAGTTTCTTCAGTCGGTCTGCACAGGACATATGCTTGAGGCCAGTAATACTCTTGGTGAGGTACTTCTGTGGTCTTTCCAGCTGTTAGAAGTGTCTTGTGAGGTACATCCCAAATGGGGCATTGTACTCTATGATGGGTCTGATGAGTGACGAATAGAGGTCATATAGATATATAGGTCATATAGGTCACATAGAGCTATTTTCATGTTTTTATCCTGTGGTATTTATCATCTGTGTTTTGCCAAGGTTTTTTAAGTAGTTTGTATTGTTTCATTGTAGAAAACACACACTCCTCTTCTTCTCCAAAATCCAAATACAACTCTGACCCAAAACCACCGACTGTGATTTGACAAAAAAGGCAACTATGTAAAACAGATTTTCTTTATTTTCTTCTAGCGCTTCAGTGTTTCCACCTTCAAGGAATATCAAACAGTGGAAAACACAAAGTATGTGCTCTTATATATTACATTCAATTAACAACACATACACACTAATTACACAATGAGTTTCTATCTTAAAGCAAACACTTCCAATTTAACTCATTGTTTAAACCAGTCGGTTTCATGGTTTTATACTTCAAAATAAAAATACTTTCTTTGTATAATAACTTTTGTTTTAATACATTTTCATCATTACCTAAACATTTCACAGTTTCTAAAACAGTACCTTGTAACAAAGTCACATCACTATTATGAAATATCCTAAAATGTGAAGCAATAATTTTATCTTCTCTCATATTTCTAACATCTCTGACATGTTCCATGAATCTGACATGAAATTCCCTCTTAGTTTCCCCTATATAATAAAGTGCACATGGACATTTAAGTGCATATATTACCCCTCAACTTCTACATGTATATGTGTCTCTAGGTTCAAATTTAATCCCGTTTATACTATTAAAAGTGCTAACAATATTTGCACAAATACTGCACCTATTGCAGCATACTGTGCCTCGATTTAAACTCATTCTTGGTATATCTATATTTGGCATATAAAACTGCCCATGCACTACCATGTCCTTCAAATTCCTACCATGCCCTTCAAATTCCTTCCCCTTTTATAAGAGAGGAGTGGTTTATTAGTTAAAATATTTGCCAGGACCCTATCTTCCAACAGAAATTTCCAATAATATCCTATCATAGCTTTCACTTCCTCACTTTTTATATTGTACACAGACACACAATAGATTGCATCTCCTTTTTCCTCATTTTGTTCATCAACTCTTCTAATTAGATGTTTATTCCTTCCTTTACATCCATTTTGATTTTCATCACTGCCCATACCTATCTCATTCCTTATCCTAATTTAGGCCTGTTTCAAAATATCTGGGTCATAACCCCTTTGTAAGAACATATAGTTTGTCCTTTCCATTTCTTTTATTAACTCATTCTTCTCACTGCACAGCCTAGAGACACGTATTAATTTGCCATAAGGTAAAGCCTCCAACACGTGGGGTGGGATGACAACTTGTGGCATGTAAATATTGATTACCGTCCACAAATTTTCTATGGATATTGGACGAAATATTCCCATTTTCCATACCTTCCAAAATAAGGTCCAGGTACACCACCCTATTCCCTTTCTGAAGTCCATCAAATGCCAAACCAAAGGGATTCCTATGCATATCTAATATAAAGTTTGTCCACTTCTTCTCTACCCCCCTGACATATGAATATTAAATCGTCAATAAAACGAAAATAAGAATCTAGATATTTCTTCATAAAATCCAAATTAAATAAAAATCTTTTTTTCAAAAAAAGACAAAAAGGTTTGCATACATGGGGGAAAAAGCTGTCCCCATTGCTGTACCCTGTTTCTGTCTGTATAACATATTATCAAAATAAAAATAATTATTTTTCAAACAAAAATCTACCATATTGGTTACAAAACAGGCTGAAGGACTGTCGCCCAAAAAAATACCTTATTGCCTCTAGGCCATCTTTGTGCCGGATAGAGGTATATAAGCTCTTAACGTCAATCACCAACCAATACCTTTCCTTATTCCACACTAATGGGGAAATTTTACGTAAAAAATATACACTATCTTTTATGTAAACAAGGGATTTGAGAACATAGGGTAATAATATTTCATGTAGCGCTAAACCAATATTATGTAAAAAAAATAGTTACAAGCAGAAATAATAGGTCTTCCCGGAGGTTTAGCCAAACTTTTATGTATTTTAGGTAGACAGAAAAAGATGGCTATTTCACTTTTCCGATTAAATAACCTATCCCCTAACATCTTTTTCATTAAAATATCCTAATCTAACACTGCTGTCTAACATTTTTTCAAACTCAACTACTGCTTGTTCATATTTATTTTTATCACATTTTTCATACACATCGGTGTTATTCAAGTGTTCCATACACATATTATAAAATTGTAATGCATTCATAATGACTATTTTATTCCCTTTAATTGAAGGTTTAATTACTATGTCCTTTCTATCACTCAATGTTCTCAAAGCTTGCCATTCCTTCAGAGTCAAGTTGTAAGACACTTCATGTTTATTAACTGATATATTATCACAAATATTCTCACAACCAAACCCTATCATGGACCCAAATTGTGCAATACGTCGATTGGCAAAAGGTGGCATAAATTTGTTAAATGTTGGTATATTCGAAACATCGATTTTACAGTAAGCATTAAAAGAAATATTGACATCACTGTCACCAACATATCTTTCTTCAAAATCCTCATGACAAGAAAATAAACCATCGTCAGATTCATTAATCAGAGAAGAATTAAATACTGCATTATCACTTATAAAATCTCTGGAAAAGTGGTATTTTAAATGTACTTTTCTCAGAAATCTAAATACCTCTTGTTTTACCACATGCCCTCGAGGTATCACAGTGGGTGCAAACTTCAGTCCCAAACTTAATACAGAAATTTGTTCCTGCGTTAAATCGCATTGGGATCAATTTAAAACTATACTCGGTTCAGTACATACCTTATTTCCTGAACCTTTTGTTATATTGCTGTCCATTCCTTTGCCCTTGTTGGAAATCCGCCTGGTAACCGCTTTCCGAGTTACCGGCGTATGTCCCAAAGTTTCTATTTCGTTTCTGCCCCTGTTGTCGCTGTTGCTGGTTATGTTGTGGACCTCCTTGGGTCAGAATTGGATTGTTTCATTGGTCAATGGTTCCTTTTATAAATGTTGCTTTAGCACATTTAGCAAGATTTTATGTCATTCTTCTATCAACTGAGAAAGTTTTAACCATTTGTAGTTATGCTTCCAGATTTTCATCTGATAAACTACATAATTTTAAATCATTCACAAAAGTAGATGAGATGTCTCCAAACAAGGTTGCTTTCTGGAAGTTAAACTGTAACTATATTCTAAGTGATTAATAAAAAGCTTATTGGGTTTGGGGCAACACAAGCAGTAGTAACTTGTATCAGAATCAGCTTGGAATACCCCCTTTTGAGTTTTTATCTGTGAGATAAAAACTTGTCACGCTCACCTGCAGAGTCATTGGCCACTGTCTTGTAGTCACTGCAATGTAACTGATCAATGTAAGAATTCCATATGAACATGGAATGTTACTGAATGACTTTTTGTAATCTATTAATATAACAATCTTCCCCTCATTACAGCTCTCTGGTATTGTCTAACAGATGGTCCTTTGTTCCACAGAAGTTTCTTTAATTACCACAATTGCTAATTTTTCCTAGAAGGCTGTAAATTCTGCATCAATCCCTGTTCATAATTTATTTATCTGCTGGAAGGTTAGTTATTGCTTTACAGTTCTTAAGACGGCTAGCAGGTTCACTTTTAAGGAGTATGCTTTTTCCTGCTGTTAACCAGGTTAGTGTGTGTTTAGGATGTGCATACAAGTACCTAGGGCTAAATCATTGTACAAAGATGTTAACATCTTTAGTCAGAAGTTAGGCACTGCATCTAGACACAGGGTTTTTTCAGTCAGGACCTTTTCTTAATTTTGACTCAATACCTCAATACTTCTGAATACAAATCCTCTATATTACAGCTTCCGTTTCTTTTAGCAATTTAGCATATTTGTTATGTTCAACTGGGTCTTCATAAATACCTCTCTAAACTGTACTTATTTGTTGGTATTTCTACTGATTTTGCTTTGTTTCCATTTCTCTACAAAACCTTTTTGGGTCATCACTGAATTGTTTGCTTTGTACTTTTCCTTTTCATTTATCCACATACATTCTAAGCTTTTTTTCTGATTATGCTGAGATTTTAGTCTATTATTGTAAATATTGCATGTTGAGTGTCAAGCTGGCACCTCGGCATTTCGTAAAAATCTACTGCCAGTCATTAGCGGACCGGATTTCCGCTATGGCGACCCCTTACCGGGAAAAGCCGAAAGACAAACAACAACAACAACATTGCATGTCATTCCTATTTCTGCAAAAGTTTTAACCATGAAGGTCTGGAGGGACAGGTATATGTTCCAGATAATACTGCTATTAACTCCCTAAACACATAAAACAAAGCCATTCCATGACCATATTTTAGCATAATCTCAACTAGTGGGTGGGAAATAGGAAACTTACCCCAGGTCTAACCTCTATCATCCTCCTAACAGTCAGAGACCGTGCTTAAACACACTGCCTTACAGTAGGGACCCCTAACACAATGAAGGTGAGACCCAAAAAAAATAATCTGCTTAAAGAAGTATTTAAATATAGCTATGGCAAGGCTTAACTGTATCATCAGGGACAATAGCCTAGTACCCACCTATGACCCTTTGATAAATCTTGATCTGTTCTGATACTAGGCGTTGCTTTTACCATATCAATGTTTTTAAGAAATTTTGATGATCTGTTTCCTTTTCCGTGATCTTCAAAAAGTGATACTTTTTGTCTTAATTGTTTTATAGACTTCTCTATTTGATGCTTCCATGGTGACATTTTACTTGTTCCCTTACATTTTTGTGGTAGCACTATCTGTTACTAGTTTAGCTGCACATTAATAAGTATTACTTATTTCTGTTCTACAGTCCCACTTACTGTGATCATGTGTTTTACTAGTCTTATAACATTTCAGGTCTTATTTGCTTTATGTACTCTATTTCTTTCATCTATCTAATGATATTAACTGCTAAAAAAGCAATTGCTAGAAAATGGAAATCAAAATCCAAACCAACTTTTAACTGAAGTATTGAATACTGTAAAGGTCACAAAAGAACTCAGAGATGGAATCTTTAGAAAAATGGAAGGACAAGTTATACAGAAATAGAATTTGTGGCAACAATACATGCAGAATAATGTACTGGAGGAGATGGAGGAGTGAGGTTACAGGAATATCATGAACTGAGCAATTTATGTAATGCTGGAGTGAATGATATCTGTTAAAAAGAAAAGAGATGTACATTGTATGAAAGCAATGAGAAATATCATTATGGTTGGTTTTCTTGTCTGTTAATGTATGTGTACATGTCACTTCAATTGCGATTTAATAAAGATGTTACAAAAGGGGGATAATTAAAAAAAACATGAATGTCCATCTCTATTAAATCAGACAGATCTTCCCTTAGATCATGTTCTTCTGAAACCAAATGACAAAAATCCATTATTGTAGCCTTAGGGAAGTCATCTACCCTGGGAATTATCACATTGCTAAGAGCTGACCTAGTTCTTCAGGATTTGGGCACTTATGGTGACAGTGACCTAACTTTTGACTATCATGTGCCCACTGTCATAAGAAAGCCCTTTGACATTGCACAACTTATAAACAAAGGGATTGTGTCTACATTTAGAGACATCATTGTCCCCCTTTACTCAGCCAATCATTGAGTACAATGCCCCATTTGGCATTTATCTGTCCAGACACATGCAACTAGAACACCCACAGAGATACTTTACTATAAGGATAAAAGGCCTAAACAACATGTCCTACAAGGACCGACTCAAAGCCCTGTCACTATACTTGGTATCCTAGACTGTTAAGAGGTGACTTATGTCTGTCTCACAAGGTATCCTCTGACCCAATGCTGACGGGCTTATTGCACATCAGCATGTCAAATGGCATCAGAAATACTCAGTCTAGGGATCTAAACATCTCCTGCAGCATCAACAGAAAGCTATGAAGTGACAGGTGTACATCTCATACTGCGGCAGACTCCTCATCCATGTACAATATAGTTCATCGCTGTCCATATAAAACTCGGATCTATGGATGGAAAACAAAAAAAATTATCCCAGGACTGCCCTCTGTACTGCTAATGGACAGATACAGCTCCTAAGTGCTTTATCTCATGCATGGGTCCCCTCAGATTAACTATGGAATGATCCCAGTTTTTCTCATTAAGGGTAGTATAGAATTATCAACCACGGGATGGGCAAATCGAACACCAAATGGAATAGGTTAATTCAAGCACCAAAAGGGAAACTGGCAAGGTTTAAAATGGTCTGCAAGGGCAGCTAGCCTAGTACTTATCTACGAACCTATAAATCTGTGGAGTGAGAGCATTCTCTTTTATCTCTGCTTCTTAAAATCAGTGTCCACCTCATGAAGGTACTCATCAAGACTTGAGGATGAATTCAGTTCCAGCAATGCTACTGTCTTTTGCGGATTGCAGCTCTCCATTCATACCTATAAATTGACTATAAAAGATAATGATGCTGGGAAAGATTGAAGGCAAAAGAAGGAAGGGGCAGTAGACATTTAGGTGGATGCACAGTATTACTGAGGTAATGAACACAAATCCGCAAGAACTTAAACAGTCATCTATTGACGGGCATGGCTGGCATGCTGGTGTCCTTGAGGTCACAAACAGATTCAACTAAACAAAATAATCAGTTTTTAATAGCTCACACTACAGACTCCTGTGTGTGCGTGTGTGTGTGTGCACATATTTTATATACATACACACACACACACACACATTATATATATATATATATATATATATATATATATATACACACATACGTGTGTGTGTGTGTGTGTGTGTGTGTGTGTGTGTGTGTGTGTGTGTGTGTATACTGGAAGGGTATCCATTTCATCACTTTAAAGGATGAAGATAGGTGCAAGAGGTCGATCCTAATATTTGAACTGGATGTTTTTTTCCATCTTTTTGGAAGGGAGGTTTACACCTACATACCTTTAATGGCTTAGGCTTCAAAATGCTAGCTAAGTGTTTCAAGTTCATAGATTCATAGGTGTGTACTAAGCTAATGACCACTAGGGGCTTTTTAAGTCTAGTCATGCATCCCAAATCGCTGAAAAGTTCTGGTACCCTTGATAAGTGTAAGCAGGGGCTTGGGAGATTAAACATTTACAAGCAGGGGGCTAGTAGATGAACCTTCTACAGGCTGCCTTTGTCCATTAGAGATATAGGTTCTAAACAAAGGATGAGATTCCTGTCCTCCATCCAACTGTCCAAGTCATATGTGTATTGTATTAGGGAGGAACTCTGCTTCACATGGATGCTGAGCTTGTTTCGGAGAAAGGGCAGTTTCTGGGATACATATCTGTCTATTCCAACAGGCCCCATTTATATCACAGGCAAGTCTTTAGAAAGGGTAATTCTGGTTCTAAGTATCAAAGATAGTAGGAAAGGGGTCCATGCTGCCTCAAGATTAGTTAAAAATGTAATACTGCTTAGCTGTTAGAATTACAACCTTTAATGCAAATTGCTTAAGCTCTTGTATCATATAGCACTTGGTTTCAGATCATTTTGATTTGCTAAAGGAGTACTGATCTCTGGCAGATTATAGTATTTTTATTATTGTTATATTTATTATTTATATTATTATAGCATTACAGCATTAAGCATTTTTGTCTTGACCATCCAACTAATCAGCACTGTCTTGCTCTATATGTAAGTTTATCTTATACTTGTGTTTTCTCTTAGAAATAGCTAGAAACTAGAAAAATTAGACTACGTGTTTTTCTGTGATGTCAGAACTGTACTACTAAATTATTTTAAGTATTTCTCTGTGATCTCTGAACTCTTGACTAGCAATGTGTAGTAAAAAGTACTGTCTAGTGTTTTGACTATTTGTTATTAAATATTTTTAAACCCTTTCAACTGTGGCTGTTTTTGTAGAGATAATTTAAGCTCTTTAGAGTACTTGCATGCATTTGGTAAAATTGTTCAAAGCCACTTCAATAGCTTTAGCCCTGGGCTATACTACCACTTGGATAATAATATTGCACAGTAATAACTGGACACCCTTTTAAGGGCTTTTGAGTAGTTGATAAATGTTAGTGGGTGGTGGCAGCTGGTACTACTGTATAGTCTGGAAAAAAAGGGCATAGCTGGAGAGCCTGTGTCAGCCTTTCCCAGGAGTGCCTCTGTGGTTGTATAAACTGTTCTCAAAGTGTGTGTGTCAGCTACCTGGGCAGGGACATGAAGCACTGGTTGGACAGAGAGGGTGCTGGAGGTTTTTAGCTTGCCCACTAGGCTAAGATCTGGACCCTATAGCTGTGCCAGTGAGGAGTCTTACTGGCGACTTGGAGAGCAAGGGAGCGACCAGCCCCGGACTGACTGTGATCTGTGTGTGCTCTTAAGGGAAATTGCACTTTACTGTGTGGATTTGTTATCCTTTTCTCCTATATGAGACGCCCCTCACTGGTGTTACTGGTGAGGACTGAGGCTCTTTGATTGCTGGGTCAGGGCATGAGCGTCATATATTAATTAAATTAAATTATCACACTAAACTTCTAGGGGTTATCATAGACAATAATCTCAAATTTGACCTACAGGTCAACAAAACCATACAGACCCTCAATAAGAAGCTTGGATCACTATATAGAAACAAGACATTTTTAACCCCACTGGCTAGGACTACAATCGCCCGATCACACCTACTGTCTACTCTTTTATATGCCTCACCTGTACTCCCAAACCTCAAGAAAACTGAAGTAAGCTATCCCATAGCTACAACCATATCGCCAGATTCACCACTGGCTCCACCCATAGAACCCACCACTGCCAGAACCTGAAACAACTAGAGTGGCTAGAACTGCCCAGCGTAATACAATTCAATCAACTCTTAATAGCGCACAAAGTTCTGTACCACCCCGAGGAAACCCCCGCACTAAAAAATATTATTAAGCCATACAGCAACCTGAGATCTCTACAGTCAGCCAATAAATTACTAGTCCAAACTCACAAAGCAAATAACTCAGCTGGTGAATCCCTGTTCACTAGTTTTGTAGGAAAAACCTGGAATTCATTGCCAAACTATATAACTCTACAATCCTCCAAAAGTCTCTTCAAAAAGAACCTCAAACAGCATCTCAAAGTGATTTGGCTATGCCCATGTACCAACCCTGACTAGCTACAAACTGATACCATAAACAGTAATTATCATTACACGTAACAATGCCACCAAGCTCTGTAGCCAATCTAACTTGTAACTGTGTCAGTCCATGAGAATTGTGAAGTCCCTATTAGGGAACACTACATAACCAATGTATATAATCTAAATAATCATTTTGTTTTTTTCATATATTCTAGTTGCTTTTTGTAGCTTCTTGTGTAATCAATGTATGTTTTTGTTTATGTGGAGCTTTTCTCCCTGGGCCTCCGCTGAAAATGGACATGTATCCAGTCGGACTATCCCGATAAACAAATGTAAAATAAATAAATAAATTATTACGCTAACATATTAGAGAGCAGTCAGTGAGTGTGTGTGTGTGTGTGGGGGGGCTGCTATTTTAATCCATAAGAAAGGATATAAAATCCTACGCAACCTTGTTGATTTTGAGGGTGCATATTATTACTGTAAATTTAGTGCTCAGGTTACACGCTCATTATGAGTTCAATATATGCCTCATTTGGAGACTACAAAAATCTGCTTTCACAGGTACAGTTGAATCCCTACACATTTAAGTACATCCTTTATACATTTAAGTACATCTTTCTTAATGCTTACAGGAATCGTTAAAGTTATGTGGGATATAAAGACCAGTGAAAGTAAGGCAACTGCAAGTACCACAGCTAATAGTAAGTTATACATTAAAAAAACTTTTTGGACTTGTATGGTCCATATTTTAGATCTCCAAGCCCATATTTTTATATCTCTGAGAAAGTCCCCAATTATCCAGTTCTTATACATCTGGATCATAAGCCCGCCAGAAGTCTAAATCTCAAGATGCAGGCTCTCGAAGCACTCCTCAGTATGGAGGACATCGATGTCTGTGCAGTAAATGAAACCTGGTTCAAGGCTCCTGAGAGCACCTCAGCGCTACCAGGCTATACCTCGTATCATGCTTTTCGGCCCCAAAACTCGGGCCAAACCAAAAAGGGAGGGGGAGTGTCCATATTCATCAAGGACACCCACACCTCCAGGTTAGTAGCAACACATGAAGCATCAGAGACCATCCAGGTGCAACTAACCGTAGGCAAAACTGCTATACAACTGGTAGCATGTTACAGACCACCCTCCCAATCTCAGGAACCCCACTCAGCCTTCCTGAAGACATTGGAGGATATGAATGTCTCACCAAACACAATCATATTGGGAGACTTCAACTACCCTAACATAGACTGGGTGCATTATTCTAGCCCAAACACCCTAGCCCAAAGGTTCCTGGAATTCATAAATTCAAACGCAATGGAACAGTTAGTCACCTCTCCCACAAGGGGAGATAATATACTAGACCTGATCATCACAAACATGGGGACAAAGTGCTCCACACCAGAAGTATACCCTTCACTAGTGAGGTCTGACCACAAACTAATCACCCTGGATATACATATCCCACCTCCACCCCAACACAAAAGACTACAGTGAAAAACTTCTCAAAAGCCAACTTTACACTTCTTAAAACTGAGATGGTATCCTTTAAGCCCACTGGGACAGTGGAAACCACATCCCACAATGCAGAATCCTTCACAAATGCTTTCTACGGACATCTCCAAGAATGCATGGATCATGCAATCCCAAATAAAACCAAGACCCTCTCCACCAAGGGCAGGCCCTGTCTGGTGGACCCCAGCCATAAACAAATTGTATAACAAAGAAGGAAGCTACTGCATGACAGAGCAAAATCCCATAAAGAGAAGGCATCTCTGATCAGCACTAGTAGAAAGCTACGTTCTCTCATAAAAACATCCAAGGCCAACTTTGAGAGAAAAATCGCTATGGACACTAAAGATAACCACAAGGCCTTCTTCAGCTATGTTAGAAACCTAGGCGGAAACCCTCAGATATGTTCAGAGTTAGTTCACAATGACAAAAAATACACTGAACCCACAGATATTGCCAACATTCTGGCAGACAGGTTCAGTGCAAATTTCTCCCCTCCCTCACCCTCAAAAGAAGAAATACTTATCCCAGCTGACTGTAACCTTCCTGTCATCTCAGATATCCAGGTGAGAACAGCCCTCAGCAAAGCTAAAAACACAGCATCAATGGGACCGGACGGTATCCCGGGTTGCGTACTACGTGAACTCCAAGAGGAGCTAAACACGCACATAAAAATGCTATTTAACCTTAGCATTACTACAGGATATGTACCTGAAAACTGGCGTACAGCAACAGTAGTCCCACTCCACAAAGGAGGCAGCTCTACTGACCCTGGTAACTACCGCCCCATAAGCTTAACCAGCCTGGTCTGCAAAGCTATGGAAAAAATCATTATGGAACTAATAAACAGAGACATTGGAGACTAACAGACACTTGATCCCACCCAGTTTGGCTTTGTAAAAGGCAAATCCTGCCTTTTAAACCTGGTTGACTTTTTCGAAACAGTCACTAGAGCCATTGACGAGGGCAAAGCAGTCCATACAGCCTACATGGACTTGGCTAAAGCTTTTGACACAATAACCCACTCTGGCATCATAGACAAGCTCAACAGCTTAAATGTAAATCCATATGTCACAAGATGGGTGGCAAACTGGCTAAAGGATAGAACCCATAAAGTCAAAATCACTGGAGCCATGTCAGACTCAAAGCCAGTGACAAGTGGTGTCCCACAGGGCTCTGTCCTGGGATCCCTCTTGTTCGGCATTTATTTTTCAGATGTGAAAGCAAACATGGGAGGGTTGCGGCTGACAAAGTTCGCAGATGACTGCAAACTAGGCGCCATAGTCGATACACCAGGTGACACATACATCCTACAGAAAGGCCTCACTGAAACGGACAACTGGTGCCAGAGTCATGGCCTTAAACTGAATGCCAAAAAATGTATAGTCATCCCCTTTGGGAAAAACAAAGTGCCCACAAATTATCACATAGGCGGTAACCCACTGAGTACAGAAAAGGTAATCAGAGACCTGGGGACCCAAGTCGATAGTGACCTCTCATTTGACACCCACGTTGCCAAAGTGGTTAGAAAGACTTTCTACCTTGCCCACCTTATCATGAAGGGATTCACATCCAGATCAAAGGAGGTCATTGTGCCCCTGTACTCCTCCCTTATCAAGCCCATGATTGAGTACAATGCCCAATTTGGTATGTAACTCACCCGGCACTTGCAACAGCTAGAGAGACCCCAAAAGTACCTCAACCAAGAGGATCAAGGGTCTCAAACATATGTCATATGCTGCCAGACTAAAGAAACTCCAGCTCTATTCAGTAGCATACCGCCTACTCAGAGGTGATCTGTGCCTGACGTACAAGACCATGTCCAACCAGGAATTGATGGACATGCACCACCTCAAAAAATCCAAATCCATCAGAACCACGAGAGCTAAAGATTTGAACCTCAGCACAAATATGAATAGGACATGCTGGAGGGACAGATTCATAACTCAGAGGCTTCCCATACTCTGGAACAGAATCCCAGTTTATGTTAGGCAGAGCCCCTCACTGACACTCTTCAAGAGAAATCTTGAGGAGTGGATGGGAGATCGTAGGTTTACCCCAGGGGTCATCTCTGTGTCACTACTAGACAGAGGCACAGTATTCTAAATCTATTCTGTTCACCTTTGTACCATTACATGGGGTGGCGAAAGCCACATCACTATGGCTAGGCTTATAAATGCCCCAGGGCAGACAGCCTAGTACCAAACTATGAAACTATGAAACTATAAACCAAAAAATATTCAGAACTGATTACTGTTTTTATTTGAAAGGTATTTTTTAAGCAAGTATTCAGCTGCATTAAATCCAAAGATTCGCTCAGATCATACGCACTTGGCTATTAAACTTTACTCCCTTTAGAAAAGAAAGCCTTATTAACATGTTTTCCAAAAAAAAAAAAATTATCACAAATGTAGCAAGATATTCAGTATGTCCTTCAAACAATACTCAAGAGCACATTATCCCATTAAATGGGAGGCATTTAATGGACATGGGGGAAAGGATCCATTCAGATAAGTTACTAAAACAAATGTACATGAAATCATCATTCAAGTGAATTTTGAAAAATGCACACAAAAACTCAACTATACTCTGAGATCAAAAGTGTTTTATGAACAACAAAACCTAACAAACAAGCTTGCTATAAATATACACCAATTGATTAAATGTGGCTAGAGATAGCAAAAAGTCTCGCTTCATTCTTATACCTGAGAATTTAACAATAATGAATACATTTTGGAGACTTTTTTTTTTTTTTTAGAGTTTAACCACAGCATATACATAGGTCAAATTGCTGTTTCTCAACAAGAAATATATTCAATTATTCAGAATTATATTGTTAAACATGCATTCTCTTTTGAAGAGTTTCATTCTCAGTTTAGACGAGGTTAAGAAGGAAATTAAACAGCTGCCTAGGAAACAAGACTGCTGGTCCTGATTTGCTTCCAAATTAATTCTATGTGTAACTCAGACAGAGTTTGCTGCTTTACTTCTAAAATTATTTTAATGCCACTCAATGTCAGACTGGAAAGCTGATGTTTATGTTTGGCTAAAAGTAACTGTATTATTAAAACATACTAAGAATCCAAAGAACAAGCATACCAGCACTGCAAAAAGTGCTGGCAGAGAGGGATGGGGATTGCCCAGCCAGGGGGAGGGCATTTGTTGAAGATGTTCCCCGAGGTGAGGTGTGCGCCACAGGGGGGAGTAGTACTCAATGTTGACAAATTCAGGGGTGGGGATGCAGGGAAACAAGGGTAGGATATAATAACCCTCCCAGCAGCAGAACCAAAAGCAGCTGCCTGCACCACTCTCCAGGACAACATTAAGATTCATGCCAGCTCCAATAATCCAAAAAATGGTCGGAAGCAGGTCCACAAAGTAGGTGTACGGAAGTCTATCAGCTCACAATAAGGCACCAGGCTCGACAGATACTAATAACTTAAATTTTATTGCAAAGCAAACGCCAACAATGTGTAACACTCGTTTTCATCAAAAGTATGACTTCATCAGACAAAGCGATCAAAGGAACCCACAGGTTTAAATACTCAAGAGCTAATCACACAAATTAACAATTAAGTTGGTAGACCAAATTTTAAAATCACAGAAATACTTTCTAAAGTTGTAACCATACCATAACAGTTGATTCTTCAACAATTAAAAACAGCAATAAAAATGCTATCTAAAAATATTTAGAAATAATGTAATCATATTTCTTGTGTATAAAACTAATTTTTGTTCTGTCTTTACACCAAACCAATGTAATAATATAAAAGTAAAAAATAATAAGAATAAAAATAAAAATAAAATGAATGACAGGTGATTATATCCTGTCGGATTTTAATTTCAAATATGGCACAATAGATATTGCTTCATTGAGCCCTGGAAATCTGTTGGATTCCAAGAGGATCTGCCAATGTGTCTCCCTATGGGACAATAATGTCTCCCATGGACCACCCCTGGGATCTTGTATAACAGAATCCAGGACGAAAAAGTTGTAAGTGGCATCTGGACATAATAAACTATGCTTATAGAGTGCGTTGTTCATGTCACGTTTGTTAATGTCGTAGAGGTGTTCATACACCCTTCTACGGAGTTGTCTCTTGGTCTTACCCACGTAGAAGGCCTGACATGACAGGCACAAGACCAAGTAAACAACTCCGTAGGACAAGCAATTGTAAAATCTTGTAGAACTAATCCTCCTATTTCTACTTTCCACATAAACAGCCTCTTTGTTAATTATGTGTTTACACTGGGAACAATGTCCACATCTAAATGTTCCCTTACGTGAATGTCCAGACTGATGTTGTTTAGGCCCCATCTCTAAAATTCTCTTGATATTGAAACCTTTTTTATAAACAGTTTTAAGGGTTGTAGTTTTGAATACATCAAGGTCCGTCAATTCCTGGAAGGCCTTGAATTCCTTTTCGACTATCTGTCGAAACGTCCTAACATTACCACTGTATTCTGTGATAAAAAGTAGTTCTTGTCCTACACTGTTAGATGGACTAATGTCCTGCTCTGTACCTAAGGTGTCTTGTCCCAAAATTGGCTTAAATCTTGTGGTTCTACCTAGGAGAACCTCTTGTTTTACTGAATTAATCATGAGTTCGGGATATCCCCTGTCCATGAACATGGTTGTTAACTTATCACATTCATTGTAAAATAGATGGTCCTGGGATGTCATGCGGGACGCCCTAACCATCTGTCCCTTAATAATGCCCCTTTTCTGATACTCAGGATGGGAACTGGAAAAATGCAGGTAACTGTTGGAAAAGGTTGGCTTTCTATATACTGTGGAGGTAAAACCTGCTGCCACCTTACTAATGGTAACGTCCAAATAATGGACTGAATCTGCAAAGATCTCATGGGTAAACTTTAAAAAACTTGTAGTACTACCTATGTAGGTGACAAACTCCTGGATAGTCTCGGGGGGACCTACCCAAAAAATGCAGATGTCGTCCAGGAATCTGATGTAATGATTCCAGTACTTCACAAACCCACAGTTATTGATGAATTTCTTCTCCCAGGTGGCCATAATAATGTCTGCGTATGTTGGGGCAAAATTAGCCCCCATAGACACCCCAGTGATTTGTTTAAAGTACTCACCCCCATAGCTTATGTAGTTGTTTTCTAAGACCAACTCAACCAAGGTCATTATCATGTTCACCTCGTTTGCTGTAATCCCAATACATTCCCACAGAGCCTCTTCCAACCATTCCAAACCCACATCAGTGGGAATAACCGAAAACAAATCCACCACGTCTATTGTTAAAAATACAAGGTTGGGCTTGTATAACTTGTTAGTAACACCTCGCAGAAATTGCCAAGAGTCCTTAACCAAATAAGGCTCTCTGCCCCACACCTGTTTGAGTTTCCAATCCAGAAATTTAGCGATTGAATGGGTCTTAGAGCCTTGAGCAGCCACAATAGGGCGTAGTGGAGGGTCTTCCATACACTTGTGTATTTTAGGTACACCAAAAATTGTGGGTACCTTGGGATGGTTGTTTTCCAAGAAAGAAAAGGTATTGAATTCGATGACCTCCTGGTCCAACATGTCTTTAATAGTAAGGTCAACCTTTTTGTATGAAAGGTGTACCTCTTGGATGGAAGAGACAGTGTATTTGTTGGTATCATATAGGATATCCCCCCATCTTGCTTTCGTATAGGACCTGGCTCATAAGAACGGTGCCCCCTCCCTTATCGGGTTGCATAACCCTAATGGAATGGTTATGCAGCTAAGTCGTGTAATACGTATTCTTCCTCACTTAAGTTATATTCAAAGCTAGTTCACCTAATTCTTTATTTCTTTTTCGATTCTTTGCTCCAAATTACATAACTGTGGATGAAGAGGTGGATTGAAGGCACTGGACTTTTTTAACAATAGTGTTGGAGCAACTGGACCATATCCAAATAAATGCTGGAAATTGAGTTTACGAATAAGCATTTTGAGGTCCAGGATGCAGTTGACCAATTGACTACCCCGAGATGGAACAAATTTGAAGCCTTTTGTAAATAAGTTGAAATGTGCTTCAGTGACAGGTACTTCACTATAATTATAAATGTGGTAACCGTACTTACTATGTAGCCGGTACCCACCCAATTCAGTGACAGTGATGCTGTTATCTACTGCCAATCAGATTCCTGTTCCTCCCCCCCCCCCTTGGTTCCTGCCCTGGGAAAAAATCGGTATACCGGAAAACCTTGTGCCCTTGTTGGTTCGGACGCTCTGATCTTCTTGGTAAAAACCCCCCTTCCGTATCCCCAGCTGGGTCAGTAAAACCCTGGTCCTCTTCCTCACCTGGGGCTGCAGTTGCTACCTCAGCATGGGGGGCAGGATTCTGATGGAACTCTGGAGCTGAATAATTCATACCTCTAGAGTGGGGTGGGTTGGGGTGTTGTCGCCCCTCCTTATACTCCCTGAAGTCCCTGTTCAATTTATTGGACTTTCTTTTAATGATGGTATCACAATGATGGTCAATATTTTTACGAATGTTATAATATTGAACTTTATGTGATTCCACAGTAAACAATAAATCACAAGTGATAGCATCATTACATTTAAAAATTTGCTCAGAAAGTCCATGAATGTCTTTTTCATTTTTCTTTATGATAGCTCGCATGATATCCATTCCACACCGGTCAAAAGCTTGAATCAAATCAACATGGAACTCACTCCCAACAAGCACATTGTTTGGGTACTTATGCACCCTTAAGCCTTTGGGCACAATGCCCTTGTTAATACATTCTATCAAGTAAGCATTGTCTAAGACCAAGCTCTTGTACCTGTATAAAGTGTCCTCCAAAAAATGGAGATTGTCCACGAATGATAATCTCTCTGTTGAATTACTCCTATGAATACCCACAGATGTAAAATCAGGTTTGTTGTTCACCCAGTCGGTAAATGAAGCCGTAATGGATTGGGACTCATAGGTTGAAACAGGCTGATGACAAGGAATGGAGGGACCAGAGGCACTATCCCTGGATGCCGCTGATGAATCCGCCAACCCTACAGCATCAATGTTCTCCGTGTGTTCTCTGAGAGGTCTCTGTCCCAAATTGGTAACAGGGACGCCATCCCTAAAAACCGCTGGTGTTGTAAAAAAATCAGAAACATCCGTGCTGTCGGTAGCTGACCTCTGTGCACTCCGGACTGTACCATTAGCTACCACGCCTGCAGGGGAAACCACAGGCTGAGTACGGCACCTTGTACCAACAAGTTTCAAAACCTCTTGTTGGTTTTGAATAACAACGAGTGTTACACATTGTTGGCGTTTGCTTTGCAATAAAATTTAAGTTATTAGTATCTGTCGAGCCTGATGCCTTATTGTGAGCTGATAGACTTCCGTACACCTACTTTGTGGACCTGCTTCCGACCATTTTTTGGATTATTGTTTTTTTCTTGTTGAGCTTTTGGTGTTTGGTGTTATGGATTCGAGTTCGGGCAGTCCTGCAGAGGATGGGCATGGAACCGGCGTTACATCTGTCGCCGGAGAATTATCTCAGCTTACGGGCCAGTTGACTCATTTGGTTCAGTTACTTACCCCACTAGGACAGGGGCTACAAACTGTTATTCAAAACCAACAAGAGGTTTTGAAACTTGTTGGTACAAGGTGCCGTACTCAGCCTGTGGTTTCCCCTGCAGGCGCGGTAGCTAATGGTACAGTCCGGAGTGCACAGAGGTCAGCTACCGACAGCACGGATGTTTCTGATTTTTTTACAACACCAGCGGTTTTTAGGGATGGCGTCCCTGTTACCAATTTGGGACAGAGACCTCTCAGAGAACACACGGAGAACATTGATGCTGTAGGGTTGGCGGATTCATCAGCGGCATCCAGGGACAGTGCCTCTGGTCCCTCCATTCCTTGTCATCAGCCTGTTTCAACCTATGAGTCCCAATCCATTACGGCTTCATTTACCGACTGGGTGAACAACAAACCTGATTTTACATCTGTGGGTATTCATAGGAGTAATTCAACAGAGAGATTATCATTCGTGGACAATCTCCATTTTTTGGAGGACACTTTATACAGGTACAAGAGCTTGGTCTTAGACAATGCTTACTTGATAGAATGTATTAACAAGGGCATTGTGCCCAAAGGCTTAAGGGTGCATAAGTACCCAAACAATGTGCTTGTTGGGAGTGAGTTCCATGTTGATTTGATTCAAGCTTTTGACCGGTGTGGAATGGATATCATGCGAGCTATCATAAAGAAAAATGAAAAAGACATTCATGGACTTTCTGAGCAAATTTTTAAATGTAATGATGCTATCACTTGTGATTTATTGTTTACTGTGGAATCACATAAAGTTCAATATTATAACATTCGTAAAAATATTGACCATCATTGTGATACCATCATTAAAAGAAAGTCCAATAAATTGAACAGGGACTTCAGGGAGTATAAGGAGGGGCGACAATACCCCAACCCACCCCACTCTAGAGGTATGAATTATTCAGCTCCAGAGTTCCATCAGAATCCTGCCCCCCATGCTGAGGTAGCAACTGCAGCCCCAGGTGAGGAAGAGGACCAGGGTTTTACTGACCCAGCTGGGGATACGGAAGGGGGGTTTTTACCAAGAAGATCAGAGCGTATCCGGAACCAACAAGGGGCACAAGGTTTTCCGGTATACCCGATTTTTTCCCAGGGCAGGAACAACCAAGGGCGGGGGAGGGGGAGGAACAGGAATCTGGATTGGCAGTAGATAACAGCATCACTGTCACTGAATTGGGTGGGTACCGGCTACATAGTAAGTACGGTTACCACATTTATAATTATAGTGAAGTACCTGTCACTGAAGCACATTTCAACTTATTTACAAAAGGCTTCAAATTTGTTCCATCTCGGGGTAGTCAATTGGTCAACTGCATCCTGGACCTCAAAATGCTTATTCGTAAACTCAATTTCCAGCATTTATTTGGATATGGTCCAGTTGCTCCAACACTATTGTTAAAAAAGTCCAGTGCCTTCAATCCACCTCTTCATCCACAGTTATGTAATTTGGAGCAAAGAATCGAAAAAGAAATTCGTAAAGAATTAGGTCGAACTAGCTTTGAATATAACTTAAGTGAGGAAGAATACGCAGTATTACACGACTTAGCGTACAACCATTCCATTAGGGTTATGCAACCCGATAAGGGAGGGGGCACCGTTCTTATGAGCCAGGTCCTATCAAGCAAGATGGGGGGATATCCTATATGATACCAACAAATACACTGTCTCTTCCATCCAAGAGGTACACCTTTCATACAAAAAGGTTGACCTTACTATTAAAGACATGTTGGACCAGGAGGTCATCGAATTCAATACCTTTTCTTTCTTGGAAAACAACCATCCCAAGGTACCCACAATTTTTGGTGTACCTAAAATACACAAGTGTATGGAAGACCCTCCACTACGCCCTATTGTGGCTGCTCAAGGCTCTAAGACCCATTCAATCGCTAAATTTCTGGATTGGAAACTCAAACAGGTGTGGGGCAGAGAGCCTTATTTGGTTAAGGACTCTTGGCAATTTCTGCGAGGTGTTACTAACAAGTTATACAAGCCCAACCTTGTATTTTTAACAATAGACGTGGTGGATTTGTTTTCGGTTATTCCCACTGATGTGGGTTTGGAATGGTTGGAAGAGGCTCTGTGGGAATGTATTGGGATTACAGCAAACGAGGTGAACATGATAATGACCTTGGTTGAGTTGGTCTTAGAAAACAACTACATAAGCTATGGGGGTGAGTACTTTAAACAAATCACTGGGGTGTCTATGGGGGCTAATTTTGCCCCAACATACGCAGACATTATTATGGCCACCTGGGAGAAGAAATTCATCAATAACTGTGGGTTTGTGAAGTACTGGAATCATTACATCAGATTCCTGGACGACATCTGCATTTTTTGGGTAGGTCCCCCCGAGACTATCCAGGAGTTTATCACCTATATAGGTAGTACTACAAGTTTTTTAAAGTTTACTCACGAGACCTTCGTAGATTCAGTCCATTATTTGGACGTTACCATTAGTAAGGTGGCAGCAGGTTTTACCTCCACAGTATATAGAAAGCCAACCTTTTCTAACAGTTACCTGCATTTTTCCAGTTCCCACCCTGAGTATCAGAAAAGGGGCATTATCAAGGGACAGATGGTTAGGGCGTCCCGCATGACATCTCAGGACCATCTATTTAACAATGAATGTGACAAGTTAACAACCATGTTCATGGACAGGGGGTATCCCGAATTCATGATTAATTCAGTAAAACAAGAGGTTCTCCTAGGTAGAACCACAAGATTTAAGCCCATTTTGGGACAAGACACCTTAGGTACAGAGCAGGACATGAGTCCATCTAACAGTGTAGGACAAGAACTACTTTTTATCACAGAATACAGTGGTAATGTTAGGACGTTTCGACAGATAGTCGAAAAGGAATTCAAGGCCTTCCAGGAATTGACGGACCTTGATGTATTCAAAACTACAACCCTTAAAACTGTTTATAAAAAAGGTTTCAATATCAAGAGAATTTTAGAGATGGGGCCTAAACAACATCAGTCTGGACATTCACGTAAGGGAACATTTAGATGTGGACATTGTTCCCAGTGTAAACACATAATTAACAAAGAGGCTGTTTATGTGGAAAGTAGAAATAGGAGGATTAGTTCTACAAGATTTTACAATTGCTTGTCCTACGGAGTTGTTTACTTGGTCTTGTGCCTGTCATGTCAGGCCTTCTACGTGGGTAAGACCAAGAGACAACTCCGTAGAAGGGTGTATGAACACCTCTACGACATTAACAAACGTGACATGAACAACGCACTCTATAAGCATAGTTTATTATGTCCAGATGCCACTTACAACTTTTTCGTCCTGGATTCTGTTATACAAGATCCCAGGGGTGGTCCATGGGAGACATTATTGTCCCATAGGGAGACACATTGGCAGATCCTCTTGGAATCCAACAGATTTCCAGGGCTCAATGAAGCAATATCTATTGTGCCATATTTGAAATTAAAATCCGACAGGATATAATCACCTGTCATTCATTTTTATTTTTATTATTTTTATTCTTATTATTTTTTACTGTTATATTATTACATTGGTTTGGTGTAAAGACAGAACAAAAATTAGTTTTGTACACAAGAAATATGATTACATTATTTCTAAATATTTTTAGATAGCATTTTTATTGCTGTTTTTAATTGTTGAAGAATCAACTGTTATGGTATGGTTACAACTTTAGAAAGTATTTTTGTGATTTTAAAATTTGGTCTACCAACTTAATTGTTAATTTGTGTGATTAGCTCTTGAGTATTTAAACCTGTGGGTTCCTTTGATCGCTTTGTCTGATGAAGTCATACTTTTGATGAAAACGAGTGTTACACATTGTTGGCGTTTGCTTTGCAATAAAATTTAAGTTATTAGTATCTGTCGAGCCTGGTGCCTTATTGTGAGCTGACAGACTTCCGTACACCTACTTTGTGGACCTGCTTCCGACCATTTTTTGGATTATTGGTTTTTTCTTGTTGAGCTTTTGGTGTTTCATGCCAGCTCCAGTTACTCAGAAAGTCCAGGGAGGAAGGAGGAGCGGGAAAACCAGGCAACAGATGGAGGCTGAGATGACCAGAATTAATGAAGTAAGGAGAATGGGGAAAAGGGAAAAAAAAGGATCCAAAGAACCATGGAAATTGCAGGCTATCAGCTCTTTTTAATATAGATTAAAATGTAGAAAACTTGGACCTTTTTCTTTCTTCCAACTTACAGTTTGTTTTTTTCTCAACAAGGAGTATGTATAATGCCAAAGAGAGTCTACAATTCACAATATTAGATTTCTTTGAAATGGTCTTCCTGTCTACAGATTCATACACGGTGACAAAATATAAAGATCATATCTATTTTCAGTCTTCCAGCAGCTTGAATCCCCCTCTGAATAATATATATTAAATTCAGAATAACATTCATATTCCTTTTTCCCCAGTATAAATGGTTCAACTGATAGGACCGACAAAGGTGAGCTCTTTCCCCAACACTAGTTGTCTTAGTAAGAGCCAGTTTTACATGTGAATCAAACACATTACTCATATACTCCCAGTTAAAATAAGGACTACAGAGAATACATTTTTAATTTATGCAAATATTATTTTACTACATATTAGAAGAGTTTGAGGCTCTTTAAATTACATTGACAGCAAGCTAAAATTGTATTCTTAATCACTGGGTAGGAAATTACTCCCACCAAGACGAAATTAATGGCGACTAAAAGGAACAATTCAGAAACAGCAAAGGAAAGAGCATACTCCTTTAAATTTTCACTGTTCTTTTTTGCCTTTTCCTTCCTTTTTAACGCCTTTATTGAATTATCACTTAAAATGCAGTCAAACATACATTTGCATAAAAGAAAACAAACCATATTAACATATTCCCACTTGCAGACCTTATACATCATATATATTCTTTTGATCATCATCAATTCAATATTACATAAATTGATCAATTCCTGCCTTCACTTAAACCTCAGTTCTCTTCCTCCAAAACATTATTCTGCATGTATAGTTTCCAGAATTTCCCTTTTTTAAAGACCCACTTCCAATTCTTTTGTGTGTGTTACAATATTCAGTTCAAAGGCAGTCATTTAAGACTTTGATTTCCATTTTCTAGTAATTACATTTTTGTTAGCCACGAGAATTACACTCAACACGGCTTTACTATGTCTAGGCAATTCAGGTCCTGTATCCCAGCTCAAAAAATAATTTTCTTAGTTACACCCATTTGCTCACTCAGTATTTCTAACAAAAGTACCCTGTAAGTATTTTTAAAGTCTGCCTACTCATTACACTACCCAAAACATATGTTCCCCAGTTACCCGTTTCTTCCTCATCACACCTCCAACATTTGCCATCTACCTGAGGAAAAAATTCTTTGGAATCTGCTTAGGGTATAAAATACCTATGCAAACATTTCCAAGCAAAATCCTAAATCTTAAGAGACTTTGTTGCATATTTGGGAGCCATACATATGTCCTCCTATTGTTTCCTTGTGAATTGCTTATCCAATCTCTCTTCCTACTCTTTTCTAACCTCCTCTGATGGATTCCTACAGCTACTGCACTGTATTTTATATGCCCTACTAATTACCCCTTTTTAACAGTAGCTTCTGTTCTAGTTTCAATTAAAAACTTCACCAAAGCAGGTCTTTTACTTAGGATTCCCCTATCCCTTTCTCTTTGCCTATACTCGGACATCAGTCGCTGATAGTGAAGGGAGTCTCTGGCCTGCAGTCCAAGTGTCTTCTTCTCTTCTTCCCATCCTATTACTTCTTCCTCTCTAGTTACATGGTTCCAATAACTTGGTTCCTTTGTCAGTTTTCAGCAGTAAATTCCAGCCCCCTCTTACCTATTCTCTGTAACCCATAAATGCAGTCATCCCTAATGGCAACATCTCCTTTCTCCAGTCTTACATTGGCTTGGTTCTTAGAATGCTTTCTGCTGCTTTATGAATATAATATTCTGTGTGGCTGTTATTTTCCTTAAGGATTTGCATCTAAAAATTACATACTCCCCTTATTTCCTGAACTTCCTCCTCCTTCCTCCTCATATAATCTCTTCCCACTTTGAAATATAGCTTTCTGCTTGTGTTATGAATATAAGCCTTAACTGTGCAACTCTAAAATATCCCTTCAGATCAGGTAATCCTAAAACACCTTGTTCACTTGGAAGGATCAACTTATCTCAGTTAACCATTGCTTTTTTTCCCCTCCCAGACAAAAACATTCAGCTCTATTAATTACAATTCACAACTTCTTCTCTGGTTGATAAAAATATGCCTTGACCTGTACATAAAACTAAAGGGACTAAAAACATTTCCACTGCTTGTATCTAACTACATGCAGTCCGTTGGTTAAGGACGAGATCCAGTTTTTAGTCTGTCCTTAAGTCAGATTTGTATGCAAGTCGAAACAAGCACATATGGTTCTTATTACATGTCACTTCGCTAAATGTTTGCCTCAGTCAAGTATTTATTTTACTTTTCTTTGCATATAAAACACTTTAGAAATACTTCCAAATAAAAAAAAAATCTTAAACATAATACTGTATACTGTAGTAATAATAGTACTGTAAGTAGTGTAATAACAGTACAGTAACTATGTTCATACACTACAGCACAGTACAGAATGTTCCATAAAAGAAAATAAAGATTTGTTAATCTTACCTCTTTTTAATCTTTACTTCACATTTCGGTACTAAAGGCATCACCCAGTAATGTTTTCCACTTGTTTCTGAGTTTTCAGTCCTCTTATTGTCACCCAGACAATAGTGAGCCGCAATGTCATTGTTTAATTGCTTCAATACTATACAAGACAGCAGTCTTGACCAATCAGATCAGCAACACAGTAATCTCTTAACCAATCAGATCTCTTATTCTCCATGAAGGTGGAAGTAGCTGCTCTTAACAAGACTTGCGAGCAGCTTCACAAACGGGAAAAGGAAAGTACAACATAATTCTTCATTTTCAAGGTAAGATTTGGGCAACTTTAAGGATTTTTATTTATTTTCACATTATTTCTGACACTGCAGCAGCCCGTTCTTATCTATGGGTTGTCCTTATTTCAGATGTTGTAACCCAGGGACTGCCTGTATTCATATCCATAAACAAGTGCTTCAAGTTTCTCATTTTTTGTATTATCTTTTCTTTAGTGTCTTCCTACATATCCTTAGCTGCAGTAACAATCATTTTTATTCCATACTCCTAAATACCTAATTTTATCATGTCCTCATAAATATGGATATTGCTGGACCAATTCATGAGTGGCTGCATAGTCTACAACTACAGGTTTTGTTCCGTCTTCATTAATTTTATATGCCAAAACGATGTGACATTCCACAACACTGAGTTGGCCTTTTCTGGTTTTATAAAGTACAAAATAATATCATCTGCAAATAAAGCCAACGTTTCTAGATTACCATACTAATTATATCCTTGAATTTTGGAGTGCATTACTTTCTTTGCCAACGGCAACTGGTTCCTCTATTCACATAACTTGTCAGAAAGGAGCTCTCCCACTTAAGCTTTTGCTGCCAATCCCTTGTACATCCTCCTACTTAACCATATTATATCGGAGAATGTGAATGCTTGCATTGGCCCCTTCATAAAGTCCCAGCTTACTCTGTCGAATGCTTTCTCTGCATCAAGATCCAGCAACAATAGAGGCATTTTTCTACACTCTGCTTCCCTCTGGATCATTGATCTATTAATGTTGCCAAATGTTTCTCTCTCCATATCTATTAATTTTGGTAACACCTTTTCTATTCCTTTAGCTATTATACACAAGCATTTCATAATCATGGTTTAAAACTGAAGTGACCCTATTTGAAGCGGAGTCTGATAGTCTTTACCGTCTAAGTATTACAGCCACCACAGATTTCTTCCAGGATACTAGTGCTTCCCCTCCTTTTAAAATACTGTTAAACCAAACCTTCCAGATATTTATCACTTTCTTCCTTCCAAGCTTCCAAACTTCCACAGGAATACCATCTATTCCTTGAGATTTTCCTATACATTGATTATACTTCACCAATTTTATCACACCTCCTCCTATCTTACCTGCTAATTGTTGAGCCTGATAATCCTCTAACCTTGGCATACTTAAGTCTTCCATAAAGATTTCCACTTGTACTCTTTCTTGACTTCCACATTTCTCTGCTTTATAAAATTTTCATAAAATCTCTAATACCTCTACAGGATCTCGGTTATTTTTCTTGTTGTAGGTTCCTAAGTTTGGCAATAGCCCTTTCTTCATTCAGTTGCCAAAGTTATGTTAAAAGTTTTTGAGCTCTGGAGTTAAACAAAACAGTTGCTTAACAGCAATCTTTCTAAACTCATGCTTATTACCCAGATACTCCTTTATTTTCTCTTTAGTACTCTTCAGCTGCACCTATTCTTGTTCGGTGAAATTCCCCATATTCTGTAATACTTTAATATTTGTCAACCCTTCTAAATAATTCCTGATGCTTCTTAACTATTTTAAACTCCATATTTTAAACTCCCTTTCATTTTATCTAAACCACTACCTATAACTTCTGAGGAAATTTCTATCTTCTCTAATAACTCTTGAATAATTTCTACTACTAATTCCTTAAATTCCTCTCTTTTTAACAGGCAGGTGGGGAAGCACCAGTGTCTCATTTTTACTTTATTACCCTGAATTTTTATCTTAGTTGTTATTGGCTCATGATCTGAAATATTTATTGCATGTGTGTTGAACCTTTCAATTAAAAGCATGTTTCTGTGTAAAATAATTTCTGTCTAGTCTGGCCCAGTACCTAGGAAAATAATATATAAATTCTCTCAGAGTACCTACTATTGAATTTACTTCTTCCATAGAAATATTTTCATACATTTCTTCAGAAATCTAACCTCTTCGTTATATTTTCCCTTCTAGGTATCCCAGATACATACATACAGCTGTAAATTAAAATCCAGGTCCCACCTAAAAGTAATATTCCCTGCTGAAAGCTAATTTATTTTTCCCCAAATTTTCTTAAGCTCTATGACAGCAGTTTTAGTTGGAATGTAAATACATGCTCGCACAATTCTGCTCCCTTGTCAGTAGCCCCTTACTTTCACAAATCTACCATTATCTTTTCTTCTCTCTTCTATCATTATTGGAGCTCCTCTTGCAATTAGTATAAGTACCCCCCACTTTTTCTTTGTCCCTGATACAATGCTGAAGATCCCTCTTGAAATCCTTTCTTTATCAAATTCACATGTTCACTTCTTTTCATGTGTGCATCCTGTAGCACTGCTATTTGCACTCTGCATTTCTTAATACAATTTAATACTCTTTCTTTTTTGTCTATACGTGTGAAGCCTTTATTCTTCAATAATATGGAGCGTGTAGTCATTGTAATAAGAAGTTATTTCCACGCATTACATATGGCAGCTTTTTTCAATGACTACTTGTTGCATGTAGCAAAGAAGCTAGAAATAATGGTTGGCAGGCTGCTCTTTTATGCAGTTGTCTTCTCTAATTTATCCTATGTCACATTCTGCAAGACTTTTTTTAATGAAAACCCTCAAAAAAACAAAACAAAAACAAACACAGCCACAGAACACCTCTGTAACCCATTACCTTAAAACAAATAGAAAAAATATATATCTGCAACTTCAAATAATGAAGTGTACTGCCACTGACAGGAACAAGTGTCACAAATTGACAGCTGCACACACACACTCGTAACCTAACCTAAAATTAAGATTATCCATGTTAAGACACAAGATACAGTCTATGCTCCTACTTACACTAAAGTACAGTTTTGTACCTACCATAAATGTAGATGTTTGAGTGTTCACCCTGCTGCAGTCATCACACTTGGGTTATCCTGTCGTCAGGCGGTCCCAGCAGTCGGCCGGATTTCCAAAGTCTTGGTCCGACGTCGGTTGCTGTCACCTCATCCCTGATGTCAGTGCGCCAGGGGTACATATATTACAACCGACGCCATTTTCTTCAGTTTTTCTTGCCCCAGATGTCAGGTGCCCCCAAAAAGGTGACCAAAATTAGTACCAAATGGTGTGAACACTGTACAAACACAAAATCCCTTCAGCTATAAGCAAATACATCAGTAAGGCATAGCAGAGATTTAGCCAGTAGATCAGAGGGGTTGGAGGGAGGGTAACCTGGACTGCAGCAGGGTGAACACTCGAACATCTACATTTATGGTAGATACAAAACTGTACTATGTTCATCGTGTTACCCTGCTGCAGTCATCACACTTGGGTTGAGTCCCAAAGCTAAGGTAGGGTGGAGGAATCATAGAGGGTTGGTGGAGGCAATGAGGCCCTGCAGAACTGCAGTGGCAAAGCCCGCCCTGGACTTAGAATAAAGAGGTAAGTGACAGTGTTTGGTGAAGGTGTGTACAGAACTCCAAGTTGCAGCTTCTAAAATTTCCTTGGTAGGAACCCCCCTGAGAAAGGCTGTAGAGGTGGCTGTTGCCCTGGTAGAGTGGGATCTAATGGTAGGAGGGACTGGTTTCCCATGATGGGTATAACAGAACAGTATGCAATGGCCTATCCATTTAGAAATGGTTTGTTTGGATATAGCCCTCCCTTGAGAAGCTGTAGCATAGGATACAAAGAGCTGGTCAGTTTTTCTGAAAGCCTTAGTTTTGTCCAAGTAGTAACGAAGCTGCCTGTGAATATCCAAGGAATGCAGGAGTCTCTCACCTTTGTTCTGTGGATTGGGGAAGAAAGTGGGTAGGTGGATGGTTTGATTTAAAGCTACAATGGAAACCACCTTAGGCATGAAGGAAGGATTAGTTCGTAGAGAAACTCTGTCTTGATGAAAAATGAGGAAAGGTTCCACTGCCATTAGTGCCTGTAATTCTGAGACTCTCCTAGCAGAAGTTATTGCCAGGAGCAGGGCAGTCTTCCAAGATAGGAACTGAAGGTCTGTAGAGAAAGCTGGTTCAAAGGGAGGTAACGTTAGTTTTTCCAGAACAAAGTTGAGGTCCCATGTTGGTGTAGGAGCTCTTCTAGGTGGTCTAATGTTTTTGCCCCTCTGAGGAACTGTCTTAGAAGAGGATGCGAAAATAAAGGTGGATTCGTGTTGTGGTGAGCTGAAATAGCTGAAGCATGGATTTTAATTGAGGAGAAGGAAAGTCCTTTGTGCAACATCTCAGCTAAATACTGCAGAATGTGAGGCATATGAGGCTGAGTTGTGTCTTGGCCTTTAGCTTGGTTCCAGGCAGAAAACCTTTTCCATTTGTCCGAGTAAGCCTTCCTGGTGCTTGGCCTCCTGGCTTCCAGAATAACATCCAGAACTGCTTGTGAAAGAGGGGCTGGTTGGATGTTTAATGGATTTGCCATGCAGCCAGGTTTAAGGTTTTTAGCTGGCTGTGTAGAATCTGTTTGTTTTGCTGAGTGAGTAAATGAGGTATTTGAGGCAATATCCATGGTGGGCTGTGAGCCATATTCTTCAATAGCGGGTACCAGTGCTGGCGTGGCCAGTCTGGGGCTATGAGAATCAGTCGAGGCTTCTCCTTTTTGACCTTCAAAAGAACCTTTGTGAGAAGAGGTAATGGAGGAAAGACATATGCTGTCAGGTTTTTCCAACTGAAGGAGAGAGCGTCCACTTTCCAAGCTTGATGGTGGAATGTCCTTGTGCAAAATTTTGTCAGTTGGTAGTTTTGAGGACTGGTAAACAGGTCTATATTTGGAAGGCCCCATTTTTGAGTTATCATTGTAAATATTTGTGGGTCTAGTTTCCACTCGTGGGGATCTTTGATGTTTCTGCTTAGGTCGTCTGCCAATATGCTTTTCTGTCCTGGCAGGAATTGAGCTTGTAACTGGACTTGGTAGGCCAGAGCTGTGTTCCATAAGATTATTGCTTGCCTGCAAAGAGGGTAGGAATGTGTGCCCCCTTGTTTGTTTATGTACCACATTACTGTGGTGTTGTCCGTCTTTATTGCAAGTTGTCCTGGATGTAGTAGATCCTTGAAGGCTGTCAGAGCTTTCTGTACAGCTAGCATCTCTTTTTGATTTATGTGCAGTTTTCTTTGTTCCGCAGTCCATAGGCCTTGAATGCATTGCCCTGCCATGTGTGTCCCCCAGGCATAGACTGAAGCATCTGTTGTGATAGTTTGCCTGGTTGGGGGCAAGGTGAAAGGCTGACCCTTGTTGAGGTGACATGCCTGTGACCACCATAGAAATTCCTGTTGAAGGCAGGGAATGAGAGATATCACTGTGTCCAAGCTGTGGCTGTGTTGAGACCATACGCTTTTTAGGTACCACTGTAATTTCCTCATATGCAGTTTTGCAAATGGTATTATCAGAATGCAAGATGCCATGAAGCCCAAAGCCTGCAGAATTTTTCTTGCAGTTAATTGGGACTTTGTTGCCATTGTCTTGAAATATTGAGTCAGCTGTAGTTGCTTGTCTGGGGTAAGATAAGCCTTCTGGGCTGTTGTGTCCAAGCTGACACCCAGGAATGTCATTTTTTGTGAGGGTACTAGTTTTGACTTCTTTTCGTTTACTGTGTACCCCAGACAATTTAGTAGATGCTTCACAAAAGCCAGATGATGTAAGAGAATGTCTTTTCTTTCTGCTTGGATGAGGCAGTCGTCCAGGTATGGATATATCTGAATTCCTCTTTGTCTGCAGAATGCAATTACTGGTGCCAGGCATTTTGTGAAAACTCTGGGCGCAGTGGTAAGCCAAAGGGCAGTGCAGAGAATTGATAATGGGTTGAACCTGCAATGAAACGGAGGTATCTTCTGCAACTTTGTCTGATAGGGACATGCAGGTATGCCTCCTTGAGGTCCAACGTTACCAGCCATGCTTCCTTGCCCAACATGGGAAGTAGCTGCTGTAGTGTTAGCATCTTGAATTTTGGGACTTGTAAGTGTTTAGATTTGAAAGGTCCAGAATTGGTCTCCAAGCATTGTCCTTTCTGGGTACTAGAAAGAGCCTTGAGTAAAATCCTTGGCCTTGCTCTTGAGTCGGTACCCGCTGAATGGCTCTCATGGTCATGAGAGCTGTAATTTGTTTTTGAGCCTGTGCCCTTTGATTTTGTGGCAGGTTTGGCATTCCTCTTTTCATTGGCAAGGTGTGAAAGTGGAATCTGTATCCTCGTAAAATTATGTCTAGGACCCATTTGTCCTTTGTGACCATGTGCCAGCTGTCTGCAAAAAGTGCTAGTTTTCCCCCCAAGGGGGCTGACAAAAGAGTTTTGTTTGGCCAGCTGAGGTGCAAGTCATTGAGTTTGCCTTCTGGTGGGTTGAGATCTGTCTTCTCCTCCCTTTTGGGTTGGAGTGCCCCATTGGCGAGGTTTATATTGGGCTTGTGGTTGTCCTCTGCCCCTTGGGCACCTGTATTTACCCCTCTGAGGTCTGTCAGTGGCTGGAAAGGACCAATTTTTTGTTGGCCAGTTTCTGCTGAAGCAAGGGGGTTTTACCTGTAGGAAATCTTTGACTGTCTGCATTGATTTCGCCTTATCTTCCATTTTCTTTAAAACTTCTTCTGCTTTAACTCCAAAAAGAACATCCTGCTGTAAGGGAGCATCTAGTAGTTTTGCTTTAACATGATCAGGCAGACTTTGTTCCTTTAACCAGGCATGCCTACGTATAACTGATCCAGTGACAGCTGCTCTGCAGGAGGCTTCCAAAGAATCAAACCCACATTGTAAGGTATGTTTGTCCACCTGCTTGGTAGCGTGCAACAAATCCTGTACTTCTTTCAATTCAGATTGTTGAGGGAGGGAGGTTATCTTTTGTTTTAACTGAGAGATTAAAAATTGCTGATACTTAAGCATATGAAATTGACAATTAAGTGCTCTCATAGCTAATATGGCTGAGGTGTAAACCTTTTCCCCCCACCTGTCTAGTGCTCTTGAGTCCCTCTCAGAAGGTACTGGGTTTTTATAGCCATGGAAGCCTTAGCCCCCTTGGGACCCTGGGAGATAGTCTCTGGGTCAGCTACTGGGCTTTTGTAAAGAAATTTGTGGGAATCGGGTACTCTGTAGTATCTGTCAGGCTTAGCCAGAGCAGGAGGTAGAGAGTCTGGGTTGAAACTGGATTCTAAATAGACATCATCCACAATGTCCAAAACAGGTGGGATGGCTAGAGGTCTGTGTTGGGGGAGTAAAAGAAACTCTCTGAGCCTTTTCTTGGAGTCAGAGTAATCCTGACCTTCCCAGTGAAAATGTTCCCTCATAGTGTGTAAAGTTTCCCCAAAATAGTAGTCTTCAGGAGGGAAAGCTGAGGGAATAGAGTCCTCAGCATCAGAATCTTCATAAGGAGAGTAGGAATAGTCTTGGTCCTCAGAGGAATCCGAAGAAATTGACAGTTGCTCAGAGGAAGCACACTCTTCCTCTAGTCTAGGCCTTTTGTCAGGAGGAGGCTGTGAACCCCTGATAAGAGAAATCAAATCTTCAGCCATTTTGAGCATCTGTTTCTTAGGCATAGGGCCTTGAACAGGAGACTGAAGTGTAGTCTTTTTAGATTTAGGAGGGGTCTTCGATTTAGAAAACGTTTTGACTGTGAGAGTAGTCGGTCTGAAAACACCTTCAGAAACCGATGGCGTTTCAGAAGCACCAACGTCCTTAGAAGGTAAAACATCGGAAGGGCCTGAAGTAAAAGGCTGCGTCGGCCTAGTACATTCTGTCAAAATATCCGGTCTTGGGTTCCAGAACTGCGGTAGTCAGGGGCTGCGTCGGAGCCTCACTGATAACCGGAGAACCAGAGACTGGATCAACCGAGGCCTCGGAATCGGGCTTAGGCCTGGGCTGTCGGTCCTTGTCCCTGCGCTTTTTGTGCACGCTGGTAGTCGGTAGCTCCGACGGCATGTTATAGTTAAATTTTCTACCAAAATAGTGTTGTGCGAAATCAAATCGTCTTTTAATAGTATGCTTATTAAACCTAGCACAAAAACGACAAGAAGTGACGTCGTGATCAGGGCCTAGGCAAGGTATGCAATAAGAATGAAAATCCTTATGAGGTATTTGCTTCCCACAAGAAATACAATTGTTAACTTTTTCTGACATCGGTCTGAGGCAAGAAAAGTTTCCCCAATGGGGTACTTAGCTTTATAGAAGACTTCGGTCTGAAATTTGAATTCGACAATCTCAGGAGTCGGCCGACCGGCACTTGCGAACTGCTTCTGCTTCGGGCACCGCGCGGCAAGAAAGACTGAAGAAAATGGCGTCGGTTGCAATATATGTACCCCTGGCGCACTGACGTCAGGGATGAGGCGACAGCAACCGACGTCAGACCAAGACTTTGGAAATCCGGCCGACTGCAGGACTGCCTGACGACAGGATAACCCAAGTGTGATGACTGCAGCAGGGTAACACGATGAACATTGTCTTATCTTATTAACCCCTCCCAGATGTGAAAGACAACTTGTATGTTTTCAAAAAACATTAACTTTTAGCCATAAAAAGTGTTCTGGCTTTTATTCCATACCAGTTCATAGGTAGGTACTAGGCTATCGGTCCTGGGGCCTATATAAGCCTAGCGAAAAAGGTTCCCTGGCTTTCGCGACCCAAGAAAATTACTTTGCTGTGGCCCTGTCGAGCAGTGCCGCAGAAGTGATCCCCGGGGTGAATTTTCTATTTCCCATCCAGTCGTCAAGATTTTTCTTAAAGAGGGCTAATGAGGAGCTTTGCTTAACGTGAATGGGTAGTTTATTCCAGAGTATGGGAAGTCTCTGAGACAGGAATCTATCCCTCCAGCATGTTCTGTTTATTATGGTGACAAGGTTTAGGTCCCTGGAGTGTGTGGTTCGGAGAGATAGTGTAGCATGTCCAACAGCTGTGGGTTTGACATAGCTTTGTATGTTAGGAAGAGATCGCCTCTGGGTAGGCGATATGCGATGGTGTAGAGCTAGAATTTTTTGAGATGGTCTGTGAATGGCATCTGTTTGAGGCCGGTAATCCTCTTAGTGAAGTATTTCTGTGGCCTTTCCAATTGTTGTAGGTGTCTTGTGAGATACATGCCAAATGGGGCATTGTACTCTATATAATGGGTCTGATGAGGGATGAGTAGAGAAGAACAATGACCTCATTTTATCTAGAGGAGAACCCTTTTGTGATGAGATGTGCTACGTAGAAGGATTTCCTGACTACTGTGGCGATGTGGTTATCAAAGGAGAGACTACTGTCCACCTGTGTCTCGAGGTCTCTAATCACACTTTCAGTGTTTAGTGAGCTACTGCCTATGTGGTAGCTCATGGGTACCGAGTTTTTCCCAAAGGGAATGACAATGCACCTCTTGGCATTGAGCTTGAGGCCATGAATTTAACACTAAGCATCTGTCTCTGTGAGGCCCTTTTGTAGAATGTCTACATCATTAGGTGATTTTATTCCGGCTCCCAGTTTGCAGTCATTTGCAAACTTTGTTAGCCAAAGACCTTCTGTGTTGGCCTACACTTCAGAGAAGTAGATGCCAAACAGGAGAGGACCCAGGACCGAACCCTGTGGTACTCCACTCGTCACTGGTCTGAAGTCGGACTTGGAGTCGGCTACTTTTACTGTATGGGTTCTGTCAGTGAGCCAGCTGGCCAGCCATCTTGTGACATAGGGATTTATGCCCAGTTTAATGAGTTTATCTATAATTCCAGATTGGGGGATGGCATCGAAACCCTTGGTGAGGTCAAGATAGGCTGTGTGTACTACCTTGCCCTCGTCTACGGCTCAGGTGACTGCTTCAAAGAAGTCAATCAGGTTTAGTAGACATGATCTACCTTTTACAAACCCAAACTGAGTGGGGTCCAGGGTTTGGAGATTACCTATGTCTTTGTTTATAAGCTCCAAGATGATACGTTCCATGGCCTTGCAGAGCAGGCTCATCAGGCTAATGGGGCAGTAGTTTCCAGGGTCCATGGTGGTACCCCTTTTGTGGAGTGGGATAACTGTTGCTGTGTGTCATTCAGTAGGCACATAGCCTGAGGTGAGGCTATGATTGAACATGGTACTTAGGTGTAGTGCCAGTTCGTTCGGCAGTTCGAGCAGTACGCAGCCTGGGATGTTGTCTGGTCCCATGGATGCTGTATTCTTGGCTTTGGAGAGTGCGGTCTTTACTTGTTTATCCGTGATTACAGGGGCCTTGCATTCTTCTGGTATTAAGATGGGCCATTTGGAGGGCGAGAGGGGGTAAAGTTAGCACTGAACCTATCTGCCAAGATGTTGGCAATATTAGTTGGTTCTGATAGCTTGCCTCCATGAAAACCTATGAATAAAATATAAAACTGCCATCGGCTGCAGACTTCTCAAACAGAACTTGCTAAAGGAAAACTTTCACTACATTCAGTATTCTCTTATTTGCTTGCCAAAACAAAAATGTTATTAGGTTAAGCCAAAGGCCTTAATCTAGACATCTACTTATGCAAAAGTAAGAGAACCCATATCAACTCTTCACATCCCCACCTCAACAACCCAAGATTACAGCATATTATCTTAAACATTTTTGTCCAGTCTTTCTTCTCTTCTCTTTTTACACTGTAATGCCTATATATCTTATCATAAAAAAATAAGAAAATGGCACTTGTCAACTTAAGTGTCTTTATCACAAATGCTTTACTATATAACATGCATTTTATATCATGAGATGTTTTATACACACATCAAGAACAAAATAGTTTTACTTACTTTTCCCTCTCCTTTAAGTGTCCTTCCATAGAGGTCCATAGATTAGATTCCAAACATTAATGACATGAATTGGGTTATATACTTTCCACTTCCCCCCACAAGTTTAACAAAGTCAATAAAAGTCCAATCTTTCCACTTTTTTCTTGCAAAGCCACATTTCACAAATGTGACTGATGCTTTATAACCTCACATTTACTAATTTCAGTACTGCTGGTCTTCTTCCAGTTCATCTCCATCTCCCAACTCCAGACTCTGATAAAAAGTTTAAGGAACTCCCAATTCTTCTAGTCAACTCCTATACTTTTTCTGTCTCTCAAGCAGTTTCCTTTGGAACACTGGAAAAGGTTTCACTGGCAAAGTCTCTCTATCTAACTTACTATCAGAAGAATGAGAAGCAGAGTCCCATTCCTTATGTTAGCTTGCATTTTTCTGGACAAACTTTTGTATTTCTTCTTAAGCCTGTCGTGCATCAAAAAAAGACTTTGTTCCTCCAGGAAAAAATATTCTGAGGACAGCATGATATAACAGTGTGAATCTCATGCCTGCCTCTCATCAGTTGGATACATTTGCTTCTCCTCTGGCTGGTGTACAGTGAACAGTCATTTTATAGAAACATTCTACCATCTCCAATTTTTAATACTTTGCCTTTCTGCCACAATTTTGTCAGGGTCAACTTTTTCCTGCTGGTACAACTGCATCTTCACTAATTCAGGGATTAACTGCTTTCTCGTGGCCACGTTTGAAACATACACATGATGTGTCCTTTCAATTAACAAATCCTGCTATGAAACACCAGTCTAGTTGCTTATTTGTGCTTTCACAAAATTAATACAGTCTGTATCTTCCAGTTTCTCTGGTACTGCAGAAAATCTCAGGTTTTCCTTGTGTGCCCTGTCCTCCAACTCTTCCATTTTTTGAAAGAGCTCTTCTTAAGCAGTCTCGTACTCAGACAGCCTTTTCCTCATTTCAACCTCTGATCTTTGCAGTTTTATCAGTTCATCTGAATAGCTGTTTAAAGCTTCTTCCAGCCTTTTGAGTTGATACAGTACATCATTTCATTTATCTTAATTAGTTAAATTAGCACATTTGATTTATTTTTTCCTTTAGATTACTGGAATCCATGTCTTGCACCAAAGCTGGAGCTTGAACTACATTTTGCTTAACAGCTGCAAGACTCTTCCCAATCAGTGTTTTCTCTTCACCTTTTCTAGTTGATTTTCTTGCAAGTTAAGTTTCTTCTTTGCTGGCATTCAGGCAATGTACTTACTGGCCAGTAAATGAATTTACTAAATCTGTCAGAGTTACTGGCCCTCATCTCTTCGTATCTTTTTCATACGGAGAGCTGAAATTAAGCTTTTGATCAATGTGCGGCCATCCTGGAAGGCTAAATATTCACTGTTAAACACATGGCCATATCATTCCAATATGTTATTCAAATTTGTGCAAATGCAAGTTTGGGGCAGAGATTTATAAAATTGAGATATAACTTTTAATGAGACATTAAAACAGCTAGCACCTTATATAAAATACATTCAATGCTATGCATCTGTATTTTACAGCACACTAGTGAAGTGATTATTTGCCAAACCAGATGTTGTACACGTTAATTAGGCTTGTCATAACTTTCACTATTTTGATTATGCATAAATTCTTACATCCAGAATTTTTTTAAAGTTTCTCTTGTTCTTTGATTAGGTTAAACATGCTACATATATTTTTATTTGTAATACACGTCACCCATGATATAAATAAAGAACTCATTAGATGATCATGACTCAGTTTTCTTCTCCTTCCACTTTTCTTATTTCCTTTTTTATTCTCCTATTTAACCCCCTCCCTCCCCAATTCCTTTTTCTCTTTTGTCTGATTGGCATACATTTAATTAAAATGATGGCAAATAAAGGCCTAGAAAAGTGTTGGCTATTCACAGCCTTTAAGAAGTTGAGCCATGGTACTCGTTATTTTAATCTTTCAAGAAAAGCTTTGTTATAACTTTAGTCACTTTGGCTTAAAATTCATCTGTGAAATTAATTAATTTAATTCACCTTAAATTTTCAGGTTGCATTAAAAAACTTTGAACAGAAACCTGAAAATCAAATTAATTAATGTAATTCACCTTAAATTTTCAGGTTGCATTAAAAAACTTTGAACAGAAACCTGAAAATCAAATGACTACTTGTCAAAAAACCTCCTGAATTAATAACAGCAATGGTCTTGTTTAAATGCTTTATTAACAGATCACATAAATGATTTGATAGCATAACTATTTCCAGAGTGGCTGGATTTGGCTAGAAATATTCTATAACTTCCGGAATATAAGCCAAAAACAGGCTCAAAAGAATATAGTGAAAAGCTCTCCAAATTCCTTGGAAACAACTCAGTGCAGATAAACAATATACAAGGTTTAAATTACTAGATCCAGAAATAAGTTAACACAATATTTGGTCAACGTGACAGAAGCACAAACTACTTCAATTACAAGTTCAGCAGATTTTTTTTTCCAGATGAACCTATTCACAGGACTTCTCCCCTAGCAATATACTATGACTAAACAGTTACATACTTCGGATATCCTTAAGCATTTTATAAAATTCTTTATTATTATTACTAATAATAATAATAATAATAATATATTAAAACAAACTCATTCCCTCTCTACGACCATTCCTTTGGGATTTCATGGCATCTCCCATCACTCAAATAGTCCACAAAATGGACAGATACCAATTCACCACTTTATGCTTAATAAGTCTGCTACGTAAGTGTCAGCCCTTAAGTCTTTTGGAAATAAATTCTCATATAAAAGATTGATTTCTCTATAATCAAACAATAATTCTAATGTATTACCTAATAGTAATTTAGTAGCGTACTGTTACAATCAATCAACACTTATAAATAAACAAAGTTAGGTCACACCATAAATAGAACCAAGAACTGGAAGTAAAAATTCCAACTGTGGATCTTTCGTTCTGTTGGATTTCCTTTGGAAAAATCATTAAATCAACCAGAAACTGGAGAATTCAGCATACAATATTTCACAGGGCCTACTGGTTTCCTGTAAAATTAACTCTAGCACTTAATGTTTGCTTCTGAATGTTAGCATCAATGAGGGCAGTGAAGAAACTGGTAATATGTATGGTAAAGCTGTCTTTAAGACATAGAACTGGTGGTTTATTAACTTTCTGTTTATTCTATCAGCATTCTTAAAATAAACTTCCATTATCCTACGACATATGGTATACAGATGCACAGACTATACCAGTCAATCATCTTTTGCATGTTTTGGTGATGTGGGAAGAAATGGAATCACCCAAAAGAAAACACACAGCCATGGGAAGAAAGTGCAAACTCTGCACGGACACTAAGAAAATCAGTACTATGCAAGACAGCCTTTTTATTGTAATGTGATGACCAAGTGTGATATGATAAAATAAAGAGCAAGACTATAAATAGACTGGGCACTACGCTGTTTGCTTTTATATCCATGAAGAGCAGCACATCTTTACCCACAGTCAGTATGCAAGGCAAAACTATATGGCTCACCTTAGTTACTGATTATGGAGCTGCACAGCACCTGCTGCATTCAAAATGTCAGGCATTTGTATATGACACCAGCTCAGTCTGTTTCAATAAGATATTTTCCTGTGTATGCGCAAAGCTCAGGGGGAACTCAGGTCCCACAGTTTCTTTGTTGAGAATCACAGCTGCTATTGTTGTCTGCTCTATTCAGCTGCCAGTCAAATGAAGCTTAAACTTCCAAGGATCTATGTCACTACGATATCACCAATTAATCACATGCAAAACCAAGCAGTCTGCTCTGCCACTAGCTTATAAACTCCATTTTCTAAGTAACTGCAAACTTTTAAAAAGAATGTTACTTTTACAGAAATGTCTCAGCTATTTTTTACCTTAGCTATAAAAAAAATATTCCATGCAGCAAAGTTACCTCCTCTTCACCATCTTCTTCTTCTAAACCCTGGTCTGGTGAAATTCCATTTACTTGGTCTGAAATATTGCCATTTTTCATATGGAGAGTTCTTCCATAACTCATTTTGGTCTGTATTTGTACAGCACTGTGAAATGTTCTCAACTGTTGTGCCTATTGGGAATAAACTGAGAATTAAATATATGCAAGATTAAACAATTTTTTCCCATTTTTCCTTATGATGAACTCTTTAAACTTGTACTCCTCTCCCCAACACAGAGGTATTTAAATAATATACCCTACATAATACACCCAATCCTAATGGAATGCATCACTATGACAACAAAGCAATGGTCCCTCTGTACTCCAGAAACAAATACTACTTTAGTCCAACTTTTCTCAAACAAATACCTGCTATTTGAACCATATGAAGTATCAAGACTGCCACCCACCCTTGGCCAAACACACATCACCACTCATAAGAAGCAAAATGATGCAAGTATTTGGAAATGTGTTAATCTTCTATAGGGTTTTCTTGATATTTAAAATTTTACAGATGCAACACTATGCTGGGGATATGGCGAGGGTTCAACTGAAAGCATCCATCAAATCACATCTTCTCATTTAAGCATATTCCTCCACAGGCCCATGTAGTATTTTACAAAAATAAACAAATAAAAAAGCAGATGTTTGAAGCTCATCAAAACTAACGTTATGAGGATTTCCATGAATATACAATAGTATTTATATGAACTTATAAATATTCTAGCAAATAACCTCTCAGACCAATAGCTGCAATCACAGTGTCAGAGTTTTGCAAGTTTTTTTTATGATGAATAATTTGAAAGTCTGGGCTATAACTGCTATAAAATATTAAACTTTATGGGTCCATGCCTATCTTAGGGAATGTTTGTTGAAACCTAGGTCAGTTTTCATTGTTTACAAAAAAAGAATAAACATACAATTGATACAGACCTTTCATCAACTGCAGCACCACTACTGTACAATTCTCTCTAGGAAGGTAATTCTGCAAACCTACCTTTCCGGAAGAACCTTTATAAAGTAGGGGCATAAAATTAAGTAAGAATCACAGCTCTAAAAAGGGTAACTTTCAAACATACTGATCCGATACATAGAACACAGCTAATCTTTGGACAATGTCATGAATGTAACAGCTGTAATTTCACAGACTGAGACAAAAGTACAATTACTACAACAAAATGAGGCTTTGTTCTTGTTATGTAAAATAATATTGGTTGTCACATATGAATATTGTTGCTGCATGCACTCCTGAAGCAAACACACTTCAAACATGTTATGCAGAAACTCAAGGGAGAAAGAAATGAAAATTTTGAAAACTATGGTTTTCCTTTCAATCTAGTCTAGTGAATGCAGCCTCAGATCTCAAGAAAATATTAACATTCTTCCATAAACATAAAACTGTAGTTTATTTACAGCTCTTTAAGCTGTTACTTTTCAGATCCAGACCAAAATGCAATTTCCATTTTACCAATCTGGTGACCAGAAGGACACTTCACTCTCACTTTGTGAAGTGGGTAGAAATTTCAGCACTGCATGAAAACCCATACGGACACAGGAAAGACTATGCACACATTGTAGAGAAGACACCCCAACCAAGAGCCAAACTGGAGAACAAAACAATGTGAGATGGCTATTCTAGATGTACCAATGTGCCACCCTTTTTATAAATATTAAAGTTTAAATTAATTTGGGTAAGAAATATTAACTAAGAACTGCGTTCTGAAGTAAAAAGAGACCCTCCACTAAAGGTTACACACTTTTGAGGCAGTAAAAAAGAACACTGATGCTTGGATTTTAAATAATGAGTAATGAGGCATTCGTATATGAACATTGGTTTACACATAAAAACACACACATACAAATCTGGTAGTTGTATTATTGCTATTTATTTATTTTTTGAAAACTACTCAGTATTCTTAAATTATGGTAGCCCTTGACAACGTATTGTTAATCTTTTCATCACAGACAGAAAGTCATTGTGCAACTGAGGTTTTCCATCTGCTGTGTATACGAAATCATGCTTTAAGACAGAACAGTATCACAAAGTGCAGCAAATCATGAGATGGGGTTTCAGATGGGGTTTCACAGATGGCAGACTGAAAATCTGTTCTCTAAACATTTAAAATTAGTACTATTACAAAGAAACCTTTGTCAAACTTCTGTCAAGTCCATTATTATTATGCACAAGGGTTTAAGACAATGACTTGTCTCCCAAAAACTTTACCTTACTGTTTGTGATTTAATCTCACCAGTCCATGCTTATGTAATGAGTGGCTCTGAGGAAATAATTTAAGCAGGCAGCGTTGGCAGAGCTGCCCTGAAAAGAGGCACTTGAGTGTTGTGAGTCTAAGTTAGAAATGAATAAAAAGTAGTGTCATAGTTTTGTTAATTAGCAACGCTTTTGTAATACACATTTGGAAAACTCAAGGATGTTGCATCACATTCTATCCAAACATGAAAGACGCTACTAACGCCACAAAAACAAACTATTAGTACCACTGTAAAAGATATATATGGTAAATATACACCTTGACACTAAATTACAAAAAATGCCAGCTAGTGGATATAATACAAAACTATATACTACTAGTAGAGAAAATATAAACATAATGTGTGCGAGTCTGTGTAACAATAAATGTATGCAATAAAAATATGCAATAAAAAATCCAAGTATCTTAAAACAAGCAATAACTAGTATCAATGTAAAAAATTGCTACAAAATCTTACATAAAGATAAAAAACAAGGTCATAGTGTACACCTCATTAAAATAAAAAGTCAGCTTTAAGTTTTAAGTAACTGATGAGGGACACCATGTTGTTCAAACGTGGGCTAGTGGTGGCATTAACTCTAAGTTGTCACACAAGTTCTCTAAATTCAAGGAACCAGTCACTAGGTCCCCCTCTCTCATCCATTACTTCCCTTCCCAGTATAATAAACTTGAAATTGTGGTTTGGAAATGTATTAATGTGCTTTGCCAGGGCATTTTTGATGTTACCTTTGGTTATATCATAGGTATGCTGATAAACACGTGTCCTAAAGGCATTTTTGGTCTTGCCAATATAAAACCCAGGACACTCCTGGCATATGGCAGCATGCACTACTTGTTTGCTTGCACAATTACAGTTCTGGTTAACTTTTACCCATCCACAACCTTCAATAAGGACTCTGTCGCTCTCTAACATGTGTTTGCATTGGGTACAGTGCCTGCATTTTGTCATTTTCCCAATACCAGGTTTAGTATTCTTACCACTGGACTCCAAAAGGTTCTTAATGCTGGAATCCTTTTTGTATACTATAACAGGGGAGTCCCCCACCTTTCCTCCTATGGTCTCATCGCTCATAAGAGTGAACCAGTTTCTCATCAATATATCCTGTATCAATGGGAATTGTAAGTTGTAAGTGAGAATAAGTCCGTGTTGAAATGGGGCAGTTGTCGAAACCCTACTTTCTGATGGTGCACAGAGTCTAGAGATGTCAAAACCCAACAGTGGATAGAAATAACCTTCCACTCTCTTTTTGGATACTTCAAGTAATGGTTTCACAAATTCTTCAGGGTACCCCCTATTGACTAACATACCCAATAAAACATCCCTTTCCTTGTAAAAGTCCTCAATTCTGCTGATCATGCACACCAATCTCACCCCTTGTCCTTTTATTAAGGATCTTTTATGATGGAGGGGATGTCCGCTGTCAAAATAAAGAAGGGTGTTCGAGTATGTGGGTTTCCTGAAGATGTTTGAATAGAACTGATTGTTCTCCAGATCCTTGGAAATCTGTATATCCAGGTAACTGATGGATTCCATATGAGTTACCATGGTAAACTCCAGAAAGGTAGTACTGGAGTTAAAAAACGGTAGGAATTCAGACAACTGCTCCTGGTCCCCCCCCCCAGAAAATAAGGATGTCATCTAGGTACCGCCCATAGAAAGAACAGTATGTCATCCATTCAGATGTAAAAACTTGAGACAATTCCCATTGTGTCAGGACAATATTAGCAAAAACTGGTGCACAGGCCGCCCCCATAGCTATACCTGATTTTTGCTTAAAAAGATGTCCCTCAAATATCAGGAAACTGTTTTCCATGACTAATTCCATTAAAGTCCTAAGTGTAAGAATCCTGGTATGGGAGAATGTAGTCTGTTGGCACAAAAAAATCATAGAACAATTCAATGCCTTCCGAATGCGGGATGGCACTGAATAAATCTTTTGATGTCAATGGTTATAAAAATGATATTGCTGTCACAAAATTCTTGCTTGATTTTTTTGAGACAGTCCCAAGAGTCTTTTATAATGTGAGAAAAAGAACTCAAACAGTTTTTTAACTTGTGATCCAAAAATTTGGCAATACTAATAGTTTTGGAGCCTTTCACGTCCACTATGGGCCTTAATGGTGGGTGGGAGATGTTCTTGTGAATTTTTGGGATCCCAAATATCGTTGGGATCTGGGGATGTTTCTGTGTGCAAAAAAAACAGTTCTTCAGATATCTGATTGTTAAGAAATAAATCAGAAAGCACCATATCTACATGACTATATGCGATGTTAAATTCATTGCGTGATATTTGTGCATATCCGTCTCCAAGAAGATGTTCTAGCATACAGTGAATGTACCTTTCTTGGTCCATAACTACCAAACCACCCCCCTTGTCAGGTTTCATGACTCTAATCTGTCTGTTGTTAGAAATGCTGTCTAGAAGGATGGTCTCCTCTCCTTAGTTAAATTGGACAGTTTACTGTCGTCTTTCACCCTGTTTAGATCCCTGACGTCCTTGGTGCAAATGCCTTGGAACAGTTGTAAAGTGGGATGCAATGGGGGGTTGTAAATACTTGTTTTTTTGCATCCAACTGGTAACGGATAACTGTTCCCAGTCTCACTTACATTGACACTCAGGTTCAGTTTTCTAGTATAAAGCATGACATCTAAGAGTGTTTTTTCCATGTTGAATTTTGTGTAGGGTACAAAATGTAACCCTCTCTGAAACAAGTTTGCCCAATCTTTTGTAACTTCTATGTTGCTTAAATTATAAATTTTGAAGTCCTGATGGTCACTGGATATAATGGAAATCTCACTGTTGCTATCTAAAACTTGCCCTGTCTTGTCTGTTGCCAGTTCACCAGTCTCCCTCTCCCCCTCCCAGAAAAATTCTGGGGTAAACGGTGTTGGTCCCCCTGGTAACCCACACTGGATTGTCTCCTGTGGATGTAACCTTGTTTCTGGATCCTCTCCGATCTCCTTAAGGGTTGACCTAAAGGGAAGGGACCTGGATGGCTGTCTTCACTGGGTTGCAAATCATCAGTAAGTTCATCAAAAACATCATGTTAACATTGCTATACATTTGTACATTATTAGTGTTTCCACTGGAAACTAATGGGTAGGCAACACCTGCTTCATAGTCTTTGGCATCTCTGTCTAATTTTTTACTCTTTTTGACCTTAATTTTCTCAACAATCTTATCTATGTTAAAAAATTAGAAGTTATGTACTCACCATAACGTTCCATCTGAGTAGGTGTATTCATTTGTCTGCAACCTGTGGGTTATGGATCCGATATCGGATCCGAACCGGCATGGTTTTCCAGCTATGGATCCAAGCTCTCAGCTCCTCCCCTCACCCATAATGCCCTGCTCTACCCTCATGACCTCAGATCGAGTTTGCCAACAGCAACAACACCCTGAAAAGGGTAACAGATAATATGAGGGAAACTGAAAGGCCAGGGGGATAGGAGGGCGGGATGGTTGCAGACAAATGAATACACCTACTCAGATGGAACGTTATGGTGAGTACATAACTTCTAAATCTGAAGTAGGAGATTCATTTGCCTGCAACCTGTGGGACAGAGTCCCCAGCTACCTGAATCTTGGGCGGCCATCATGGAAGGATATTCCGGAGCACCGCGGAGCCAAAGGATGCTCTACCCTAGATGCAAGATCCAACTTATAGTGGGAGATAAAAGTATGAGATGAAGCCCACGTGGCTGCTGCACAAATATCATCTAGAGGAATCCTAGCCTTGAAGGCTGCCGAGGTAGATACTGACCGGGCTGAATGGGCATGAACACCCTCCGGTGCGGGCCTTCCTGAAGCTTGATAAGCCAATAAGATGCACTGTGAAATCCAGCGGGACAGAGAAACTTTAGAAATTGGCTTGCCCAAATTAAATTTTGCAAAGGAAATAAACAACTGGTCGGATTGCCTATGACCAGCCGTCCTGTTTAGATAAAATCTAAGTTGCCTGTGAACATCTAATGAGTGAAGCTTATATTCACCTTTGTTTTCATATTTAGGGAAGAAAACAGGGAGGTTAATGGACTGATAGATGTTTGCTTCAGAAGCGACTTTAGGAAGAAAGGACGGGTTGGTCCTGAGGTAGACACGGTCCGGATGAAATACCAAGTAAGGAGGTTTAGCTGATCATGCTTGAAGCTCTGAAACTCTCTTGGCCGATGTAATGGCTACCAAAAAGGCTGTCTTGTAAGACAAGAATTTGAAATCCACCGTAGCCGCTGGTTCGAAAGGGGGGGCGGTCAAGGCCTGGAGAACCAAAGAGAGGTCCCAAGGAGGAACCGCTTGTTTTACAGGGGGCCTGAGAAGAAAAGTACCTTTAAGGAAAATTTTACACAACTTGGCTGACATAAGAGGGTTAGAGTCATGGCCAATGTGATAATGAGAAATTGCCGCCAGTTGTACTTTGACTGTGGAACTGCTGGCACCATCGTTAAAAAGAGCGGTTAGAAAGTCAAGCACTAAGGGGAGAGGAACCGTGAAGGGATTCAGGCCTTGCCGCTCCACCCACAAAGAAAACCGTTTCCACTTGCTGCGGTAGACCTTCCTAGTGGACGGTTTATGAGCTGCCACCAGAATTGCCTTAACAGGTGACGAAATACCGGGAGTCCTGATCAAGAGTGGAACTGGAGCAGCCAAGCGGTCAGCTTCAGGTTGTCCAGATTCGGAGGAGGTATGCAGGATGGATGGGATATCAGATCCGGAATGGGATCTAGAATCCAAGGAGGATTCACCGAGTGAGACCTTAGGAAGGGGAACCAGATCTGTCGAGGCCAAAATGGAGCTATGAGAATCATTCTGCAACCCACCCGAGAGGCTTTCTGAAGAACTTGGAGCATCAGAGGCAAGGGTGGATAAGCATACAGAAGACCGGGTGGCCAAGCATGCACCAGAGCGTCTCTTGGGAACCTCCGGAGGAGGTATCAGAGCGAAAAAACTGTCGCACTTGGTGTTTGAGGGAGAGGCAAAAAGATCGCACGAAGGAGTTCCCCACCGTGCGAATATGCGTTCCGCTACTTGACAATTGAGAGACCACTCGTAAGGGGTCAGAATGGTGCGACTGAGCTTGTCCGCTAGGATGTTGGACCGACCCGGAATGTGCGTTGCTATTAGAAAGCGGTTGGTGGAGATTGCCCATTCCCAAACTCTCATGGCTTCTCGACAAAGAGGGAAAGACCTTGTTCCCCCTTGCTTGTTGATGTACCAGACCACAGACATGTTGTCCGATTGAATCGCAATTGTTCCCAAGGGAAGAAAGTCCTGAAGTGCTAGCAATGCTAAGAGCACTGCTCTCATCTCTAGAACCTTTATATGCAGTAAGGTCTCTGAATCGTTCCACGTGCCTTGGACGGTCCGGCCCGCAAAATGCCCCCCCCACCCGAGGCGGGAGGCGTCCGTGGTCACCGTGGCGAGAGGGGGAGAAGCACAAAATGGGCGGCCCTCGTGGAGAACTGGGGAGTGAAGCCACCACAAGAGGGACCGCTTGCAAGCCTTGCTGATCGCAATGGGATGATGCATAGGGAGAGCAAGGTAAGACCACTGTACTAAGAGAGTCCACTGTAGGATGCATATTGAGCCTGGCAAGAGGGAGAAGTGCTATAGCAGACGCCATGGACCCTAGAGCCCTCAGGACCAACTCCGCCGGAACAGAACTTGAGTGGAGAATGGCCCGCACCTGGAGCTGCAGATTTTGAACTCTGTCCGCAGTGAGGAAGGCTCGTAAACTCCTTGTGTCTAGCCTGGCCCCTATAAAATCTAAGAGCTGAGTGGGCGCCAGGTTGGATTTCTTTGTATTTATTGTAATGCCCAGAAAAGGAGCAAGATGGAGAAAGGAGTCTCGCGCCACTAATAGTAGATGCCTTGTTGGGGCGGAAAGAAGCCAGTCGTCCAGGTAGGGAAAGACCTGCACCCCCTGAAGCCTCAGGTGGGCCGCTACCACTGCTAATACTTTGGTGAACACCCTGGGGGCTGTGGTGAGACCAAAGGGAAGGACCCGGAACTGGTAGTGACTGGCTCCCAGCCGGAAGTGGAGGAACCTCCTGGTGCGCCTGTCCATCAGGATGTGGTAGTACGCATCTTTGAGGTCTATCGAGCACATCCAGTGATTTTCTCCCAGAAGGGGGAGAATAGATTGCAGAGTGACCATTCGGAATTTTTCTTTGGGGACTGCCAGATTCAGGAGAGAAAGGTCTAGAATTGGTCTTAGTTCCTCCGTCTTCTTTGGCACTAAAAAGAACCTGGAGTAGAACCCTGATCTGATCTGGTCTGGGGGGACGGGCTGGATGGCTCTTTTCTTTAGCAGATGGCCAATTTCTGCCAAAGCGGCCTCCCGTTGACCGGGTGGAACGTCTGGGAGGGACTTCAACTTTGGAAAGTGAAGAAAGGGGATGCGATATCCTCTGGATATGATTTGGAGAACCCAGCGGTCTGATGTTATGGACTCCCATGCCGCTAGGTGCCCCGAAAAACGTCCCCCGACTGCCACCAGAGTGGAGCAGCCGGGCAACCCCTCAGGGTTGCTGCGGGCCGTTCAGAGAAAGGTTCCCTGGACCCGAAGTTTCTGGGAGCCCCTCTGCCTCTAGGGCGGCGTCCTCCCTGTCCTCCTCTGCCACGGAAGGACTGGTTGTCCGGAGCAGGCTGGGACTGCTGCGACTTCCGGAACCACATCTTCTTCTGACCCTTTTGGTTCCTAGAGTAGGGCCTTTGGGGTGCAGAGAAGCGGATTCCGACGGCAGACAGCGTCTTCCCGTCCTTCTCGCTCTGGGTCAACGTTTCGCGAACGGTTTTGCCAAAGAGAGCAGAACCATCAAAGGGGGCATTCGCAAATGACGCTTTGAAGGGCTCAGAAAAATCGCAGTGACGGAGCCAGGCCTGACGTCTAGTGACTAGGCCTGCCCCTGCGGCTCTAGCGGCGCCTTCCGTAGCATGGGAGAGTAGCCGCATAGAGGTATTAGTAACTGACCTAAGAGTGGCCATGCGGGTGGAGTGCAGTACCCTGTCCTCCTCCGACATGGACTCTGGGGGAGATGCAGCATATTCTTTAATGAGATCTCGCTGCATCCTAATGACATGTGCCAAGTAGTTCAGCGCCCTTACCGAGAAGGTCGCTGAACTAAACATCCGCTTCCCCAAGCGGTCCATCATCCGAGACTCCTTGCTCGGGGGATGGACTGAGGGACTCTCCTGAGCAAGTTCCCTCTTGGTGGCCGCCGCCGTCAACATGGCATCTACCGGAGGCCCCTTACTCCAATGGGCACGGTCAGACGGTGGGCTAAGGATCCTATCGGGCCTCTTAGGAATTGGCTCCACGGTGTCCGGTTCCTTCCACGCCCTGGTGGTAATGAGGTCCACCAGGGGTCGGCAGGAGGGGACACCCAAGAGGTAGACGGGCCCGCTTCGAATGCCTCCAAGAACACGGACTCGTCCGAGGAAGACTTGGGGGCAGACCACCCCCCCTTATACGGAGCATTTCCATGATGTCTCCAAATGAGACATCCTCGGGGGTGACCGTGGGGAGCCTTCCCCTTCCTCCAAGTCCGTGTCTTCCGTGAGAGACTCGGGGGAGTCAATGTGCCTCCTTTTGCACGTATGCTTGCGAGGGACATCCTCTGGGGAGCTGTCAGAGGACTCCACGCAAGCAGCAACTTGTTCCATTGGAGCAACTTGGGGCACAGAAGCGGGCTGTCCCAAGGGCCGGATGGTGGAAGCCTGGCCCAGTGCAGAGGGAGCGCGGGACGGAGCCGAAACAAGTGCCGGGGGTCCGGAGACCCTCAACAGGGCCCTCTCCACTACATCAAACGCCGAAGGGGAGCCGACCTCGACTAAAGGATCCGACAATCGGCTCCCCCTCGGATCCGAAGAGTGGATCGGAGCCGGCGCCGAAGCGCTCGGATCTGAAGGGACAGTGCGCTCCGACACAGACGGCGCCGAAGGAGCACTGATCCCCCCGGATCCGAGGCTCGGATCCAGGCTCCGAGAGGTCGGATCCGATGCACTCGAGGGCAGGGTCGGATCCGAAGTACAAAGTACTATCGGCGCCGACCCACCCCCGGCTCCGAAGCTGCTCGGCTCCAGCTGCTCCGAACCCGGATAGCGGGTCGGAGAAGGAGCAATCGGTTTGAAAAAGGGTGTTGAGCTCCCCCCCAGAGGGGGGGGGGAGGCAAGAGCACTCCCATCTGCATCTGGGCCTGGATGAACCTTCGCATCATCCGGTCCAGATCAGCATCCGAAAGGCTATACGTGGATCTCGACGAGGCTACCGAGGTAGGCCTGGAGTGCCTCCTCGATAGCCTCGACGGAGATCGGGTCTCCTCCTCCTCGGGTCCCGGTGAAAAACACACAGGAGACCGGAGCCGAGAAGGAGGAGACCGAGCCGGAGCCGGGAGAAGCCCTTGGCTGGCGGGGCCGAAACAGAGGTCTCGGCCCACCGCTTATGGTGCTTCTCCCTCCGGTCCCTTTTTCTAGCATCCCTCTCCTCCGAACCAGAAACGGGAGGTTGAGTCCCAGGAGGAGGAGGGGGTGCCGCAGAGGGAGTAACCGCAGGCACGGTTACTCCGGAAGGAGCAGAGGTCGGAGCCGAGTCCGGCGGTAAAAGGCCCGCCAAAACAAGCTTGGACCTCCGCTCCTTCAATGCCCTGGGGTTGAACCCTGCACAAATGGAACATCCAGATGTGAGGTGTTCAACCCCCAGGCATCTAACACAGAGTGTGGCCATCAGCTGGGGAAAGCTTATGGCCACACTCGGAGCATTTAGAAAATATAGACTTAGGTTGGTCTGCCATCCTAGTCTAACAAAGAGGTTACCAAATTAAAGTAACTAAACAAGTTATACACACACAGGCCCAACACACACACTCTACGCCAACAGCGAGGGGAGGGATAAAACTTTTAGATTAATTCTAAAAAGAAAAAAATATCAAAGGGGAAACCTACACTTTCACACAAAAGATCAATACCAACTTCAAATTTCTGAAATTTAACAATAAAACTACCACTTAGCTTGAGAGCTTGAGAAACAAATCCAGTCACCATGCGCGGCAAACGAGATCTGAGGTCATGAGGGTAGAGCAGGGCATTATGGGTGAGGGGAGGAGCTGAGAGCTTGGATCCATAGCTGGAAAACCATGCCGGTTCGGATCCGATATCGGATCCATAACCCACAGGTTGCAGACAAATGAATCTCCTACTTCAGATCACAGCATTATACTCCTTGTATTTATTACAAAAATCAATGTCATTTTTTAACAAAGCATCTAATTTACTCACCGAGTTTTGCAACATTTCACATTTCTTGTCATTGTCCCTTGTTAAAATCTGTAGTAACTCACATCCTTGTCGATTAAATAGTGCAACCAAGTCTTTGTGCAGTTCAGAGCCATTTAAAATCCCATTAGGGAAAAGCCAGTACCTTAACCCTTTGGGAACTTGTTCCCTTTTCAAGCATTCCCTAACGTACTGATTTTCTATTTGTAGTGTCTTCATTTTTAAACTGTCCTTTTCAAGGTTGTTTAAAATAAAACTTACAGTACCCTTGGTTGAGGTTTACAGTGTCCGTATGGTGAAACCCAGTCTTGTCTCTGTTGATCCACTCAGTTAAATTGAAATCACTGCTTGTGTTTAACTGAGGACCCATATTGTCATGGCTTTGGCTCTGCGTTCCTGTGGCTGCATTTGAGGCAGAAGTCCCAAGTGTTGCAACATCATTGGTGTTCGTGGCAGTCATGTTGCCTTTAAGTTTTGGGCTGCCTTGCCCTGGCTGTATGCTAAAAAGGGAGTCTTGCGTTGAGGAAATAAAAGTCAACGAACAGCAATTCAAATTGCCGGTTAAACCTTCAAGCTTGTTGCCCAAGCAGACTATTTGGATGTTGATACACCAATAAGTTTGGTTAGTTTGTTAATAGCTGAGGTTAATTCCTCGTGTGTGTCTTTAGTATCCCCCTCCACTCTGAGTGCTGGAATCCATACCGGCAATTGTAGAGAAGCACCAAGTAACAAAAAGCATGACAATGGAGCAGGATACAAGAATAAATGAAATAAATAAAATTTATTAAGCGCTTTCATCAAATATTAGGATTGACTTCTTCAGAATGCCAGACAGTTGGAAAAACCATCCTTTTATACATAAAACTTAAAGCTGACTTTTTATTTTAATGAGGTGTATACTATGACCTTGTTTTTTATCTTTATGTAAGATTTTATAGCAATTTTTTACATTGATACTAGTTACTGCTTGTTTCAAGATACTTGGATTTTTTATTGCATATATTTATTGTTGCACAGACTCGCACACATTATGTTTATATTTTCTCTACTAGAAGTATATAGTTTTGTATTATATCCACTAGCTGGCATTTTTTGTAATTTAGTGTCTGGGTGTATATTTACCATATATATCTTTTACAGTGGTACTAAGTAATGGCTTATTTTATTAAGAAAGAAACAATTTAGAAAATAAGGGAGTCTATGTCTTTAAACATTTTTATGTTTAATTATTCAATTTTATTCAATTAATGACTTAATTGTTTTATGTATAAAAGGATGGTCCTTCCAACTGTCTGGCATTCTGAAGAAGTCAATCCTAATATTTGACGAAAGCGCTTAATAAATTTTATTTATTCTTGTATCCTGCTCCATTTTCGTGCTTTTTGTTATGAGCAGGGTTACTCTCTCTCTCTCTCTCTCTATATATATATATATATATATATATATATATATATATATATATATATATATGAATCTTAAGGATAAATTAAAATTATGGGGTTGCTTTCCAACTGCCACAAAACAGCTGCATCTAAACTATGAACACTACTGAATTTTTCAGTATGGCAATCAAACTATACTTAATAACACATTTTATTTATCTAAGCTTTAATTTTATGATTTTAGAGCCAGTTAAAATTTTTACTCAAGAGCCAGCAAAGCATTTTTTTTTCTGTTTTAGCCAGAAACCATGGTTATGTAAAAAATGTATTGAATGTGCCTCTCACTTATTTTACAAAAAGTCATTGTAGTTTTCCTTACCTGTTTGACAAATAAACACACACAGACAGACATACACGCATGTGCATTCACGGTGATAAAATTCAACACGCGTAAACAAAACAGGATTCATACGAGTTTCGAAGCAATTAAGTGTTTTGACCTACAATGCCTTGTCAATCAATACCCACCCTCAGGACATTCTCCCTTTCATGAGGAGGACTATGCTAGTTACTCCTGGGGTAAATTTGAGGGTAACCACTCAGTCATTCACATTCTGTCTGAAAGATGATAATGTTCTGCATGCTTATTCAACAGCAGTAGTTTACTCCAGAGAAGGAGAAGGTGGTGCACAATGAATTTCTCTCTCTCTTTCTCCATTACATTCTGTTTATCTGCTGGTGTTGATTTAGGTCCTTGGTTCTGGTGTCTACTAAGCTATAAGACATGCAGAAATACAGAAGATCAAGGAAACAGGGTCTCTACTGGCAAATTATAGGAGGCACAGATCACTCCTCAAAAGTCTGTAAGACACTGAGTAAAGAGATACAACTTCAAGCCTCTCTTGGCAGCTCAGGGTCTTTAAGCCTGAAATAATCTAAGAGGATTCTCTACTTGTTTGATAAGTTGTGTGAAGAACATCTAGAAGGAGGTACTGCACTCTATAATTCATCTAATTAGTACTGAATTTAAGGGAACAAAGACACATTCAGATCTAAATGACAGCTCCTTGGCCATTAATTGTGCTAAGTATAATGGTTTTCTGACTACAGGTGACACATGATGATCAAAGGAGAGGGACAAATCAACCCAGGTCCCCCAGTCATTTAGTATCGGAACACCATCTATACTATATGCTGAGTGCAGTGGTTGTTTGCCAAACAAAATGATGCTACACTTTTTCATGTTTAACTTGAACCCATTTTCAGTACATTAGGGTAAGTGCTTTATGAAGGGTACAGGTGTCAGACAGGGGTCTTGACAATAAGACCCAGTTTGCAGTCATCTGGAAACTTAATTAGCCAGAGGCACTGTTTCTCAGTTTGGGAAAAAATAATTAAATGCTGAAAAGGAGAGGTTTCAGTACAGAGGCTTGGGTACTCTGCTAGTTACCTTCACACTTTCAGGTAAGGCACCTGTCATATGAACTATGTCTTTTAGCCAGTCCATTTTACCATGCAAATAGCGAAAACCAGAACGCTATAATTCGCTAATCAACTCACAAAAACTGCGTGTTCAACCAAATAAAAAGCAAGATTATAAAATCTACTTTAATCCATAAAATGTTAACGCGCTTTCACTCACTTAATCGTGGGCTTCCTCAGAACATTCACATAGTGATTCCAACAACATTAAATACCAGTATTTGGCGCCAAAATCCATTTCAAATTCTTAAAGCTGTATACTGTTGCATAAAACAATGCCTACTATATATTAAAAATTCAAAACAAAATACAAAATGTATAAAAATGTTACATATTAAAAAATGTCAAAACATACTTATAAAAATAAATGTGTTAAAATTCATTACATCCATCAAATTCTAACTTTTAATAATGGTTTTACTGATATGTAATCATTCAATCCGGGTGGTGTTGTGGCATCTGTTAGTATTTGCCAACAAGTTTCTTTGTATGCCAACATACTCAAGGTTTCCACCCCTAGGATTACTAACTACTGTTTCTAAAATAGCAAATTTGAAATAACAATTTTCACCTTTGCTGATTATGTGTTTTACCAAAGCATTTTTATGGTCTTTCGTCCTGATACTATATAGGTGCGAATAAATTCTCTGTGAGTTGATTAGCGAATTATAGCGTTCTGGTTTTTGCTATTTGTATGGTTTAGTCATTTCGAACGCTATTTACTTGTTTCTGCATTTTACCATGCAAGGATCTAAAGCATTTAGCATTCTTAATATGCAGGATTTCTATTTGTTAAAGTCAAACTGTAAAAGGTCTAGCCACAATTGAAAAGATCAGTTATGATACATTTCATAGTTCTACAGATCAGGTTCATAAACTGAAAGGTCTACAATTACCAAGGACTGTGGTGGCACCACCCATGTGGAGGAGCATCACACCACTGATGTGCCATAATTCAGGAATAAATTCCTAGCTAAGTTTGGGTGAAACAATTTGCAGACAGGCTCTGTGATGGCATGTTTGGTGCAATTTATTAAGCAACCAAGTATGCTGTCAGCTCACATGGTCTTTGACTGCACCTTCACATGTTCCTTCATGATAATAGGGGGAGTATAAAGAATTTTGAGACGTATGGAGTTTGGATAGATATTTTGGGGCAAAGTTTGCACTAAGTGCGTTTGCTAGCATATTGGCAATATCTGCTGGGTCAGACAGGGTAGTTCCATTTGGGACACATTCTGAGCTTTTGGTATTGCACCTTATTTTCCTAACATAGCTAAAGAAGAACTTAGTTATCTTTAGCTTCAGAAGGTAGCCTATGTTTATGGGATGCTGTACTAATCCTAATAGTATTTTTCCGTTCCCAGATAATATTTTTATACTATCCTTGCTATGAGGAGTTTTGGATTTGTTGTATAATTTAAGGTGTTTTTTCTCTTATAAGGTTGTTTCTGAATGAGAGTGGCTTGTGTTTTACTTTCTCATTGTATTTTGCTCTGGTTTTGACTGGTAAATCAATGCATTTGTCTAAGTGAGCGTAGATCTCCTTTGTGAAACTGACTGCTGTATCAGTATACAAGTTGGTGCTATCACAGATAACTTTTGAGCTTTCATCATATAAATGCATGAGGTTTGTTCTTCTGAAGTCATTAAATTCAGACATGTTGGTTTATGGAGCTTTGGAGTATCTGATGGCAAATGTCACATGTTTATTGTATAACTTAAAAGGGGAAGAGGTAAACAGGGGAATATTGGATGCATCTCCATGAGGACTAGATCTAGATAGAATAATTATGTCCTCCAGTGAGTTTAATAAATATCTGTTCCAGGAAATTTTTGTTCATGTACTTCTGGGCATACCCTATACTGGAGGTATATGTGCTCCAGTTAATTGCAAGGTAGTTAAAAAATCTCCCAAAACAATGTGGTTCTTGTTAACAGTGAGTTTTAATACTATCAGTAATTTAGCACAATCATCTGGCAACACAGAGGGTGACCTGTAGCAAGCTACAAGTTGTTAGTTTTCCATCTTTATGGTGATCTGGAGTTCTGTTTTGGGGTTTCTGGAAATCTGTACATCCCATTATAAATATGATGCTACTACAGTTACCATCAGGTCTGAAGGCATGACAGGCACAAACCCAGGTATGGAGTAAGTGTTTTGTCTAAATTTAAACAAGGGCTTGGCAATTACGCAAACATGGATATGTTTCAGATGCAGGAGAGCCTCAAGGGGTCAGTCAATTTGTTGTTGAGACTTCTGGCATTGAGAAGAATGACCATAATGTGGTGCATATTGGGGTTTGATGAATTTGCTATGTTGGAATGTCTATTAAGTAAACTCTGCCTAAAAAGGCACAACAGAGGCAGCAAAGTCCTTGCCAGTATGTGGAAGCCTTTAAATGAGAGGTGAAGGCCATCTTTGCAAAGCAAGTTGTAATTTCAAATCACTCCCCATCCTGACACATGTTGGATCCCCTTAGAATGACAACTATTTGGCTTACTCATTGTGCATTTAATAAAAGCAATACACGCTATGTGTATGTGCCAGCACAGTCAGTATTAGAAACCAGATCAGTGGTGGTTCAGTAGGGGAGGGAAAGCTTCATCATATATCAAACTATTCTCCATTCTGGAGGGATGCTTAATCCCTACACCTGGAGACAGGATGTGTGTGGGCTCAGATATTATGAAAGGGGTGTGTGTGTGTGTGTGTGTGTGTGTGTGTGTGTGTGTGTGTGTGTGTGTGTGTGTGCATGCGTGCATGTGTGTGTACATGCACCCAACTTAAGGTTTTGCATATGTCTACATCTCTAGTGGAGTGCGTTACAGTGGTGACATTTGGGGCACATTCATCGAGAATGCCACTAACTCTGGAGAGTTTTCACACATATTAGCAGCTCACACTTTTACTGCTTTGGTTAGGCAACCTTTGGTATCCATCCAGGGGATAAGTACATGTCTGCCATTAGGATACTGACTAGTCTAGTTTGAGGTTTTACACATGGCAAAGGATGACTGAAATGAAAATGCACAGCAAAATAATAAAAAACAATCCTACTTCATCTTTTTTCTTTTTATATTCTTACAAGTGTCCTTAACGGGAAAAATATCTCTGGTCAGCCACCTTCTGCATAAGAACAAACAGTATGCATAATGCAATAAAAAATTCTCTTGCTTCACAAAATAAGACACACACCAGACAAAGTAAAAAAAAAAAAAAAAAAAAAAGGTAAAAGTTAATATTTACAGTTGTTGGTAATGTCAGCGAATTAAGCTTATATATGTTGTCTTACCTGTTTCATTGCTGTTTCACCTATTTTGTCAGAATGCTTTCGAATACTTTCTAAAAAGTCTTTAAGATCTGACATAGATGTTTCTTTGATCTCTTGTCTTAGTTTAGGAAGATTTTCAGTCATAATCTGGCAGAAACGGTAATGACTGACCCGGGGCAGATAATCATTTTCAAGCTGTTCCATCGTTTTCAATGCAGAATAGTATCTACAGAAAGTGAATCATACAAGATCAAAACTACAAAAGGAGGAGTTATTCACCTGGAGCTAAGCTGCTTCCAGTTGTATTCATTCACATGCCCAAGCACTCTTATTATCTTACTCCAGCTATATTAAACATGGTTCATACTTTGCACTCTGCACGACCCAACCATTACCCTCTAGGGCAATTCTTTCCAATATCTTTTCACCTCTGTTAAGAGGGCATTCTCTTTCAATTTAACCCATCCATCTAAGACACACGTGCGTGCTTATTTATTTGATAACTCTGTAAATGAATTAGGCCAGAGGCCACTTCTTTGGCCACAACCACAGTTAAAGTCAAAAATAAATGCTACATACTTAAATACATGCAAATAGATGTAAGCAGCAAGTAGCATGTGAAAACTCAGCAATAATGAAACCATACAGCCAACATGCAATATTAGTAATATGAAACTCATAAAACACGAGACAGTACAAAACATGAACAACAACAGTGAATATTTGGAGCTCAGAACAGCCAAGTGTGTTGAAAACAAGTCAGGAATTTAGCTACAGGCAGAAGTAAGTTCTACAATTTATATTAGAATTTAGCTACTTAGGTGTAGGAAACTAGCAGTTAAGGTAACCTATACACAAAACTCAAAAACTAGGCAGGTACAGAGTTTAACTGACTGCATAATGATCAAACAATAAACCATTTTATTTTCATTTTCTTTCCCTTCAATTCCCTTTCCCTTTCATGTCCTCCAACTCACCTTTGTCATACTTGCATTTAAACTACTGAAATTAATAAAAATAAGAGGAGAGTATATTTTGGACAAATGCCCTTACGTGGGGAAATTCCCAAAATGGGCACACTTGTCAAAACCTACTTTACTAGGAGACAAATAAGACTGACAAGTTAGTGACGTCAGTATCTTTAGAAAGTTTCAGTTTGGAAATCAATGCATCCCAGCTTTAAAATGCACGTAATTGGAGAGGTATAAGCTTCAGTTCTAAGCAGACATGCTTCCCTGCCCCAAAAACTTTTTTCTAATGTTCAATGAAAGAAAGACTCTCACCTTCAGTGGCTTTACTGTCCATGGCAAGCAAGTTCTATTCTTTTCAAGTACCCAATAGAAGTTTTTTTTTTAATTAAAAAAAAGAGAATGTTCAGATGACCAAGTCTTTCTCCACTTAGCTCACTCAAAGGATTTCAGTATGTAGCAGTGTTATTTAATTTCTTGTTCCCTCCTTTTGCTGACCATCATGTTCTCAACTTCTCTTATGGTTCATTTGTTCACTTTCACCACTTTCCAAAGCTACATTACTGGTGATGGGCATGTTTCAAGCTGAGGTGGGCCTTCAACCCTGGATATTGTAGATTTTTTCAGTTTTGACCTAATTCTACCATGCCTTCAGTGTTTCCTATCCCTCCACATACTCAGGAGATGCACCTCTGTAACAAAGTGTCAGTGTACATGGTCTCATGCATGGTAAGCATAAGCAGCACTGACCTTTATGCTAAATGTCCGACGAAAATTCTGAGAAGGTACTTAAATTAGCATTATACCTTCCTTCGCCACTGGTTTGCCCCCCAGTTCCTGAGTTGCTAAACGGTACTAGTTCACACAGTAACACAGGCAGGCACTATGACACCACTCCCAAAAGATATATATATTACATTACTTTTGTTGAATGATGTACTATATAGCACAGTGACTAAGTCAGCATAGTGCTAGTATCTCCAACACAGCTCTTAAAATGTCAGCTATGAAACAAGCTAGGGTAATGAATGCTTGAACATCAGAACACTATTTCTGTACATTTAATAACTACATCAAATCCCACTATACTGAAAATGTGCTGAAAGTAAAACAGCTAGTTAGTACAGTTGATACATTCACAACTATTGTTTACAAGGACTGTATTATGCAGACTGCCTGCTTTCAGGCATGACCTTTTAGCAGTGAATATGAACCTGCAGAAACATAAAATGATTCCTTACACAGTGCAATAAAAGCTTATCCAGCAGCATGCCATAATGAAACTACAAACATAACTCAAAAAACAGAACTCTAAAAGACAAACCATTAGAAAGATGACTGACTGCTACCAAAACAGGAAGAAAAAATATAGTAGACTTACTTGTTCTGAGTGGATTCTAAACGACAATAAATGCACTGAACCCACAGACATCGCCAATATCCTGGCAGACAGGTTCAGTGCAAACTTCTCCCCCCCCCTCCCCCCCAAAAAAAGAGCAAGTATCTAACCCGGCAGAGGGCTGCCTCCCAAACATCTCTGATGCTCAGGTGAAGGCTGCCCTCTCCAAAGCAAAAAACACTGCTTCCATGGGACCAGATGGCGTCCCGGGTTGCGTCCTACATGAACTCCAAGAAGAATTAATCCCTCAAATAAAACAGCTGTACAATCTCAGCCTCACTACAGGATATGTGCCCACAGAATGGTGTACAGCAACAGTGGTCCCACTCCACAAAGGTGGAGCCTTTACGGACCCTGGAAACTATCGCCCCATAAGCCTGATTAGCTTAGTCTGCAAGGCTATGGAGAGGATCATCATGGAGCTCATAAACAAAGACATCGGGGACCTACAGACTCTAGATCCTACCCAGTTCGGCTTCAAGGGCAGATCCTGCCTTTTGAACCTGGTTGACTTCTTCGAAACAGTCACCAAAGCCATAGATGAAGGGAAGATAGTCCACAGCCTATCTGGACCTAGCAAAGGCATTTGACACAATACCCCACTCGGGCATCATAGATAAGCTATCCAGCTTAAATATAAACCCCTATGTCACAAGATGGGTCGCAAACTGGCTCAAAGACAGAACCCACAGAGTGAGAGTTGCTGAAGCCATGTCAGACTCGAAACCGGTCAAAAGTGGCGTCCCACAAGGTTCTGTCCTGGGACCGCTCTTGTTCGGTATATACTTTTCCGAGGTACAGGCCAACGTGGGAGGACTATGGCTCACCAAGTTCGCAGACGACTGCAAACTAGGTGCCATAATCAACTCTCCAGCTGACACAAACATCCTTCAAAAAGGTCTCACAGAGATGGATAACTGGTGCCAGAGCCATGGTCTAAAGCTCAATGCCAAAAAGTGTATATTCATACCCTTTGGCAAAAACAATGTGCCCACAAATTACCACATAGGTGGTAACCCATTAAGTACAGAGAAAGTAATTAGGGATCTGGGGACCCAAGTTGATAGCAATCTCTCCTTTGACAACCACATTGCCAAAGTGGTTAGAAAGACCTTTTACATAGCCCACCTCATCATGAAAGGATTCACATCTAGATCAAGAGAGGTAATCGTGCCCTTTTATAAATCCCTCATCAGGCCCATCATAGAATACAATGTCCCTTTTGGGATGTACCTTACCCGACACCTGCAGCAATTAGAAAGACCCCAAAAGTACCTCACCAAGAGGATCAAGGGACTCAAACAGATGCCATATGCTGCTCGGTTAAAAAAAACTCCAGCTCTACTCAGTTGCATACCGCCTACTTCGAGGCGATCTATGCCTGACATATAAAGCTATGTCCAATCCAGAATTAATGGACATGCTCCACCTCAGTAAATCTAAATCCCTTAGAGCCACACACTCGAGGGACTTGAACCTCAGCACTGAAATAAATAGAACTTGCTGGAGGGACAGATTCATAACCCAGAGGCTCCCTTCACTCTGGAACAGAATTCCAATTCATGTTAGGCAGAGCACCTCACTGAATCTCTTCAAGAAGAATCTTGATGAGTGGATGGGGGATCGTAGGTTTGTCCCGGGGATTACTTCTGTGTCACTATTAGACAGAGGCACAGCAAACTAAACCTTAAAAAGGGCACAGTATACTCAAATCAAGGGGTGGCATAAGCCAAACAAAATCGGGCTAGGCTTATAATTGCCCCAGGGCAGATAGCCTAGTATGAACCTATGAACCTAAGAAAGTTGAATGATAAACTGCCAAAAAAAGCAAAGAGGAAATACAGATCAGTACAGCCACATTTTGCCACTCCTGAAGAATCCATTACTAAGACATCTTCAAATGAATGTAGTGTTTTTGAGTCAGTAGTAGGTGAAAAATCTTACTGTAAAACTGCCCCTGCAAACCTGGAGTTCATTACCTCAACAAATTAAATGAGACAAACACTGCTCATTCAAAATATAAATGCTCGTAAATGCTACAAAGATAGTACCTGTTATCTTCATCAACAATATAGCTAATTGTTAAGTTTTCCTATATGTTCCCAAAAACAATTATATTAACTCAAGATTGTATTTCTGGTTATCTGCACCAAGATTATTTGTAAACTTTATAGTGAGTCAGTTGTCCACTTGATTACTACAGTTAACATATGCCTTAATACCTGTCCAAATGCTAATACCTCCTAAAACAACATACAACCAAAGATCAATGCTTATGTTACACATTATCTGTGTGCCACTGACCAAGGTCATGGCCAAAAAGGATCCTAGTGTCAGCTTATATACCCAACGAACAAACTAACCAAAATACAGAGGCCTACTTACCAAAACACCAGTATAAACCACAGATGAGGAAACTTTTTTTTTTTTGCACACTGTTTGACCCCTGCCCACCTACCAGTTATCAGACTCTTGCCAGCCAGTCAGTCAACCCATCTGTTCTCTTATCATTAGAAGAGTCAACTCAGCACAGCTGGTTGTCTTATCACTTCCATAAGAGAGGATGCCAACAAAGAGCTCTACTCCAATTCTGAAGCACAGAAAGTAGATCCTCCCATTTCCACCTGGGAAATTACATTTGTATTTCTGCTCCCCAAGTGTCTGAAACCTTTTCCTCCCCCCTGCCGGGAAAGGCAAGCAGGCCACACTCCTCCACTTCTCTCCCTCCCTTCCTGCCTGGCTCCTCCAGTTCCAAGGCTGTTAATCGAACTCCAGCTGCCCGAGTTACAGAAAGGGCTACACCACCATGTGCCGTGGAGCAAGGCAATATTAAAATTTAACATATAATTTGATCTTTGCAAACATGCTTTGCTGTGAGTAACAGCAAGCATCTCTTTTTTGAGGACAGTCTCTTGCCAAGTTCTTCAAAGATCTCAACTCAGTACACTCTGCAGGCACCTAGTATAGTATTAGCAAACAAGATTAGGAGGAAATGCCCAGCCCTATACTCTCTAGTCCTGCCGTACTCAAACACGAGGCAGTTACACCTTCAAGAAAAAAAAAAAAAAACTAAAAATGGACCTACAATAAAAACTTGCAAAACTTAAAAACACAGAAGACCTGAACTGGGTGGAGGACCACTCTAATAAAAAGGGGAGAGTATGATGATAATAAGATACCAGAGATCCTTTCAGACAAATAGTTTTTTATTTATTTATTTTATTTTTTATTTATTTAACATTTGTTGACCGGGAATGTCTGACTAGGTTCCACAGAGCCTGTTTTCAGCGGAGGCCTGGGGAGAAATGCTCCAGATGCATATCTTTGGAGTTGATATAAGGAGAACTCTCAAATTTGCAATATCACACTCTGAAAGACCAAATGCAATGGGTAACAGCTGAGATGACTCCCAAATAGTAAACAACCATGTCACTGGGAAAAAGGAAACTGAAATGCCAGAGACGCAGTCTCAAAAAAAACTGATCCAGCTAGCACTCTAAAAGCTGGCTACATAGATAACATCAGGGCCTCTTCTCCAAGGGTAAAGGAGGTCAACCTGAATCCATGCACTCTCTCTTAAGAAAAGCTTATAATGGTGAGCATTAAGTGTATGAAGGCCCCTAACCCTCTTGGACTCAGCCACTGAAAAGGAAACAAGGAAGTTAATGGTCTGACTGAAAAACAGCTTTGAAATGACTTAAGGGGGAGAAACATATACTTATCATGACAGAAGGATGTCCCCTGTTAACGACCATATAAAATAATCTGCAAATTATGATATCTAGGCTCAAAATGCATCTGGTAGATGTAGCAACTATCAAGAATAAAGACTTCTTAAAAATGAACTTCAAGTTAAAAAGGCAGATGAACAAGTCTATCACAAATGAAGTTCAAGTCAGAAGGAGAAGGGCTCTTCCCAGAATACTGAAACAGAGTACCCCTTCAGGAGCTGCTTGGTAATCCAGTGCTGAGTTAAAGTTCTGCAACCCACAAGACCTACAGGTACCAAACAGTAGACACAATGCACTTTGACTGTTGACTAAAACAGGACTAAATAAAACTGGTATCCAAGGAAGGCAAGGCAGACTTACCAATTTACTCATTGTGGAAAAGGTTCATATTGGTCCAGAGAATTACTTACATTTGTTAACATAAGTCTGCTTAGTGAAATGTTTCCTGGTAGCTTCTAGAATTAGCAAATCATTATTAATGTTTTAGCTGATTTATACATGGGCTTTCATTGATAGGTCCTCAGCCTTGCTCATCCTCTCTTCCACTCCAGTTAAAATTTTTTTGTCTGAACCTCCCACATTCAAGGTTGTGTGTCACCTATCATGGGGCAAGTAAAAATATTGCACATTGTACTAGAAGATTGCAACTAAACACTGGGCTCAACAAACCACCCCCAAAATGAAGTACATCTCCAGCAAACCAAGAAAAAAAAGTCAATGAAATATTGACATCTACACTGTTAATAAAATGAAATAATTACTCAGCTTGTAGGGAGGAACTCCTGCAAATGCAGCTGAATGTCAGGATCATCCATGCATAGAAGGACAAAGTGAGTGCATCTTATACTTTCATGGAGAGATTTCCTAAAAAGAAATAATTACGATAAGAATATATCTTTCATTGGATTATACTTTCATGGAGAGATTTCCTAAAAAGAAATAATTACGATAAGAATATATCTTTCATATCCGATCTAAGGAAACTTTCTTCAGTAGCCTACCATGAAGCCAAATGCCAAGAGGTAAAACCCACTAGAGTGGAAGTAGCTGGAAGACAGACAAAAATGAAGAGAAGTAGAAGGCTGAATCCTGAGGCACTGAGGTAGCAAAGAAGGTATGATTCATGAGGTCAAGGTCAAGAGAACAATGCATATAGAAGGTGTGAAATGAGACAAATAAGTGTCCATGCCGTAAAACGTCTGTCCCACAGTTCAGTGGTATGGATCCTTGAGGGTTCAGATTTTGTGCTTAGACATGGGAAGAAATTGTTTGGAGATCTGAGAGGTTTAATGCTGGATTTCTATCCTGGAGAATTAGGAGTTATGTACTTACCATAACTTGGCATTTGTATTATACATTTTCATTCTTAAAAACAAAAATAAACTAGGAATATAACGTCAAGACTTGTTATTAATAAGACAAACATAAAGCTTTCAAGCATAAGCTCTTTCTCAATGCATAAAATAGCTAGGTTAATGGTCACAATAAATATTCAAATCAGCCAATAAAAATCAACCTTCAATTACATATTTAAAAATTCACAGACTTAATTAACCCATTCCTAGCCATAAGATAAAAACAAGACAATATAAAACATACAGATACATACAGCCTGGTCAATACAACTATTAATTAATAGAGTCATGTTTATATTTAAAAATAGGTTTTAAACTATTTTGAGAATTCAATCCTGGATACACAAACTCGAAAAGAGTCATACAGAATCAAAAGTCAATACAGAATGTAAGCTCAGGTGATACACATTCCTTTAAATTTCGAGTAGTTCAAGTTGTAAATGTAGGTATAAGGGGTGGTGACATCAGACTGAGCTTGCAGAATGTGAGTGGATAGACTATTTTCAAGCTTTTGTGTATCCAGGACTGAATTCTCACAATAGTTTAAAACTTATTCTTAAATATAAACATGACTGTATTAATTCGTAGTTGTATTGACCAGGCTGTATGTATCTGTATGTTTTATATAGTCTTATCTTATGGCTAGGAATGGGTTAATTATGTCTGTGACTTTTTTAAATATATAATTGAAGGCTGATTCTTACTGGCTGATTTGAATATTTATTGTGACCATTAACCTAACTATTTTATGCATTGAGAAAGAGCTTATGCTTGAAAGCTTTGCATTTGTCTTACTAAAAACAAGTCTTGACGTTGTATTCCTAGTTTTGTTTTTGTGTTTTTCAGTACCTGGGAATACTTTGGTTCCTACACAACATTTTAATTTTTCCTCACTGATGAGTTACAGATCCGACCCCTGGATCTGACTCAGCCACATATATAAGGCTTTGGCTCCTTCTCTCGAGCTCTTCCCATTATGCACTACACCATCCCTAACTCTTCAGATCAAGTTTGCTGCCTACTACGTTAGATTTATAGAGACAGAACAGAAATGAAAGGACGGAGGCTCAAACCAGATACATGAAGGTTCCAATATCATGCAGATCCATCTAAGAGTGACAAGGCCAGGGGATGGTAGAGAGGGAAGGTGAGGAAGAATGAGAATGGACAACAAAGATGCCAAGTTATGGTGACTATAACTCCTAAATCTGATGTTGTCCTTTTCATTCTTCCTCATCGATGGGTCAGAGTCCCCAGATAAGTAACTCTTGGGAGGCCCTCAAGGAAGGATATGCTGGAGCACTGTTGAACCAAAGGAAGCTTTGTTTCTGAAGACAACATCCAATTTGTAATGCATCATGAAGGTACGAGTCTTTGACCAAGTGGCTGCAGCACAGATGTCATCAACAGAAGCTCTGGAGGAAAAGGCAGATGTGAATTAGCCATAGATCTAGTAGAATGGCTTCTAGGAGGACGAGGCAAATTTTTAGAATAAATTAGCAAAATACAGAGAGCAATCTATTAGCAAGGGTAATTTTGGAAACTACTTGGCCTAAGTGATTAGGCGAAAAAGACACAAACAGCTGATCAGACTTTCTGTACTGTTTCTTTATGTGAAGATAAAAACATAGTTGTCTATGTACATCAAGAAGGTGCAACAAATATTCACCCTTTTTAGAAAAATTTGGAAAGAAGACCGGCAATTGTACTGACTGATCAGTGTTGGACTCTGTGGCTACCTTAGGCATAAATGAAGGACTGGTTTGGAGAGACACCCTATAGCTGTGGAAAAAATGCAAGCAACTTGGAAGACAAGGCCACAGGCTCTGAGATTCATTTTGCTGATGTAATTAGATTAATGATCATCTAGTAATTACTTTGGGTGCAAGGGAAGGATTAGCCCAGAGGAACACCCTATCTCAATGGATAATGATGTAAGGAGGTTTGGTATACAAGGCCTGAAACTATAAAACTCTTTCCAACCTGACTACAAAGAAAAGTTTTCCATAAAGGAATATTCCTATCAAAAATGGATTATCGTTTCAAGGGTCCTACATGGACTAGGGGGTGAGCAAGGGTGTACCATGGTATAATCTGGAAAAGAGAAGCCATGTATTCAGTTGAAGAGTAGGAAAATCAAAAAACTTGATCTCCGGTAGAAAAACAGAAGATCCTGGCTCGGCTGCATGATTCTTGGATGAAACCACAGGTAAGACCAGAGATATGCGGGTCAAAAAACTAACAGGGCCAGAAGAGAATGTAGAAGATAACGGAGGACGTCAGTCTATTGGCTTAATATAGAAACTTTGAATCAATGGTAGATGAGAACAGAAATGTAGAAGAAGGGCCAGGGGGCCCATCAGAAGAGAACATCCTTCATGGACTCCTCCGAAGGGAGGGTCAGAATGAACTGTATATATTGAAAGGTATCTAAATGGGGGGGGAGGGTTCTGGAAGATTGTAACATTAGAAGAACTGGTTTATGGTCTGGGGAAAGAGAAGACACAGAGTCCCAAAGGGAAAACTATGAAGTTGGACCATCTTTCAGATAGTAAGCACTCTTGCCATACTTGAGAAGCATCCTCAATTACTGCTAGTAATATGGAGGAGAGTAGGGAAGTTTGTCCGACAATGTGCTCCCTGTTTATGTCTTTCAGAAAATACAAATTTTGCAATATTAGGTGTATGTAGAGGAAGAAGATAGTGTTTTTATGGAGTAGGGCACTGTATAGTCAAAGCCTACTGAAACAAAAAAGGCTTAAGAAAATACTGGCTAGCAGAGCTAGAATAATGGAAACTGGACACATTAGAAATGAAATACTGAACTGAGTTTCCAAAAGAATCTTAGTATTATGCAGGAAACTGTTTTGATTTGGTCATGGTTTTGAAATGGCCAGAGATTTAGGGATGTACCAAAAAAGTAAATTCTGGCTAGTGGAAGTTGACGTGGTTGGAGAAGTGAGATGTTACCATTCATATATGACCACAATAGTAGCCTTTCTAGTGACATGTGAGGTACTTCAACTGCCCAGCATAAAGTAAAACAAAATGCCCTGGGGGCTGAGGTGGAGGTAAGCTGAATGGATTGTGACTAGCTTTCAATAGAAAATGCTGAAAAATTCCAAAATGCCCATCTAGTTTAGTGTGGAGTTCTTCTTCTTAGTTGCATATGGAACAAATTTGTTAAAGCTTGCTTAGAAGAGGCAAGATAAGCTGAACTGTAAAATATCCAGAGTCTATTTTGCTTAAATTAATATTTAAAATAATAACACTCATCTCAGTACCCATGTAGTATTCTATTTGTTACATGCAGAAGAGGAAAAAGAGTGTAGTGACCTATTTAAAAAATTGTTCAGAAATTCAAAGGGAAGGGACATTGACTCGCAAATGTTTCGAGAGGTGGGCAGCATGGTCGATACATCAGGATACTGACAGGATATCTGAAAGAAGTAATATTTAGAACCCTGAATCTGCAGACCAACTCTTTTTAGAGACAAAGTTGTAATCTGGGATTAATTAAACAAAGACGCCTAGAGGAGTTATCTGAAGCGATGGAACATCAGGCAAGTACATCTTATAACAGTTAGTCAGGGGTAACTGATTGAAGGGCACCTTCCATTATAAGGGGAAACTGTATTTGGAAAGATAATAAGCTAATCAGTTGAGGGCAGAACCTATAGAGATCTATTGAAGAGTTACAGTACAAGAGCAAATTCAAACTGGAAAATTAGTTAATGAATCTACACAAAGAAAGGATAAGGAAAATTCTTGGATTTCATGAGATCATGTAGGACTTCCACACGTCTCCTAAAGACAATAACTGGACCAGCTGTTTGGGAGACATTTGAGATTCTCCATAGATACAAGGTTGAAAAAGTTTGGGAGTTCTACCTTGGAAACTTTTTTTTTTGGTTTAAAGTCACCTGCGGGCAGAAACAGAAAAGCACTCCAATATGGAAGTATTTAAGGTGATATCATGAAATCCAAAAATTGTTTATGTTTTGGAATGTTCTGAGTAGACAAGGGGACTGATCACCAAATCCTATACAGTGACACCAGCAGCTATGTAGTGGAACTGTGGCACTCTAAAGGAGGACAAAGGAATTCCTCATTTCTAAACATCCTCAACCATCTAGCACCCTTAAAAACAATTAGGATACGTAGTAACCCTATCCTGTCTCCAGAAAACTATAAGAACCCTACTCCAAAATAGGAACAAAGCTTGGAAAACCTGATGCCACTATAGAACACCTGCAACTAGGCAATACTTTCTTAAACTTCGGAATAAGGCCATAAAACAAGTAAAACTAGATAAACAAAACTAATACCTGTCCCTACAAAAGAAGTATAACAACAACCCTCAGAAATTTTGGGCAACAGTAAATAATATCCTTCAGCCCGGTAAATCCACCACTCCACTCCCCAATGTCCCTGGCACTGATCTCGATATCACCTGCAGCTTTAACAACTACTTCACCTCCTTCATTCTGAATATGATAAATAACTCCACCACCACCAACACTTCGCAAATCCATACAACCCAGCAAGACTGTATCCCCTTCTCACTCACGCCGGTACAAACATCCTATATACAAAAATTACTAACTAAACTTAAACCCACCACCCTAGCCGCTGACAATATCCCCACCAAATACCTGCAACTCGCATCCACAGTCATAGCCTACCCCTTCTCACTACTAATTAACAGATCCATTACGGAAAACACCGTGCCAACCTTGTGGAAAACCTCTTTCATCATTCGCCTTCGCAAAGGGGGACCCTCTACCGATCTCTCTATCGCTCAATAGCAATTCTTTCACCCCTGTAAAAACATCTAGAGAGATGCATACATCACCAAATCCTCTCCCACTACCTCTCTAATAATCTTCTCTCTCCTACCCAACACTGCTTCCGTCCATCTCACAGTACCTCCACCGTGGCTTCCGCCCATCTCACAGTACCTCTACTGTCCTCCTCAGATTTACCAACACTATAAACTCCTATAGGAACCAAGGCAATCTTGTCTCTGCTACCTTCCTTGATTTATCCAAGGCATCTGACTGACACCTCCACTCTGCTCTGGTTCAAAAGCCATCTAGGTAAACTGTCACCAGTCTGTCAAATGGATAAACGCCACTCCCAGTTACCTTAGGCGTACCCCAAGGTTCTATCCTTGGCCCACTTTTATTTAATATCTTCATCAACCAACTCCACGTAACTACCACAAAACCCGATATAGTCCAATATGCTGATGACACTACCCTCATATGCACTGCACCCAATATCCAACTTCTTCAGCAAAAAGCCCAACTAACCTTCACTGAAACTGAGAACTGGCTCAATAACTCAACTTATGCTTAACCCCCAAAAAAAACAACTCATGCTGTTCCACCCAACAAAACCCTCTAATCTCCCCTTTTCCATTTTCTCCACCAATAACACCCAAATCACCCCAGTCCCTGAGGCAAAACTCCTAGGAATTATCATTGACCAACAGCTCAAATTTAACAAACACATATCAGTAACTATCTCTAAGGTCCACAAAAAACTAGGCTCCCTCTATAGATGCCAAAAGTACCTTACCTCAGAATCTCGTATTGCCATAGCTAGAACTCATCTTCTGTCCACACTGCTATATGCCTCTTCCTCACTAACAAACCTAAATAAAACCAGCTTAAACAAACTCTCCACCTGCTACAACAAAATTGCCAGATTCTCCACCAAGTCCCATTCCCACCATCACCAAGTCCTACAAACCCTACATTGGCTTGAATTCCCCAACCTTCTAAAATATCACCAACTCAACTTAGCCCTTCAAATACTGCACTACCCTGAAACAAACACCTGCCCTGAACAACCTCCTTAACTTCCATATTCCAAATAGACAATTATGTTCTAGCAACAAAGCCTTAATTGAAACCATTTCCTGCAAAAACAACTCAAGGGAATCTCTTTTTGCTCATGAAATTGCCAAGACCTGGAACAAGCTTCCACCTGACCTCAGACTTCTAAATTCTACATCATCCTTTAAGATTCTCCTAAAATTGTATCTCTACTCTCACCATCTATGCAACTGTAATAAGCCACCATAAAACATACTACTACAGGGAAACCTTTTTTACAACTCAAGTGCATCCTCTGCCAGGGTCACTGTTCAGACTGTACTACACTCCTCTGAATTAATCTTAATCCTCAATGTAAAACTGTAAATACTTGTAAATATTTTTACAAGTAGTCACCTGTTTATCCATCCATCAGTGTAATACAACTGCTATGCTCATTCTGTATAAAAATTTTTAACCTTTACATCCAATAGAATTCTTATCGCTACGAACAAAAATATCTTTATAACATTTACCTGCAAAGATATATCTATACTCTGACCTACTGTAAGTAGTATTGCAACTTGTTATACTATACAAGTAATCTACAACTTCTTCTCTCATGTTATTGTAAATTGTATTCTCTCTGTTTTTTTACTGTGCTGGAGCTTTTCTCCCCAGGACTCCGTTGAAAATGGACATCTGCTGTCCAGTCAGACTATCCTGGTCAACAAATGTGAAAATAAATAAATAAATATTGAGAGAACAAATCTGGAGAATCCTTCTTTCCTTCGTGAAAAGCACAATGGAGTTGTTGAAACGCATTCGCACAGTCACTGTACTCAGAGGGAAAGTGTCCTCCAGAAACTCTACTCTGGAGAGAACGGTCCCGTCAGTTTGAAACATGTCCCGGCTACCGAACAGAAGGGGGAAAGTGACCCACTGAGAAGGTAAGGGACCCTCTCCCTGCGTCAAGCCAAGGAGTCCCAGGGTAGGAGGACAGAGCTTAAACCCAGACCCCAACAGCAGAGAGAGAAACAAACTCCACAGCGGAGGCCCTTGTGTGGACAGAATGGGTCCAGGAAGAATGGCGGCCAACCAAAAACAATGCCCTTGTATCTCAAGTCCACCTCAATAGATGGAACTGGAACAAAGCTGTGTCGGGGATCGCAACTCAAGACCAGATATGTGTCCAAGGCAAATCCGTGTACTGAGCTGGAAAAGTAACCAGTTTCAAACAGCAACTGTGTGGAACCACAACAGAACAGGTCTCTATGCAGCTACAAAATCATACAGTCATGATGGAACATACCAAATCCATCCAGGCAGTGCTGGGAAGTCGGCACTACAGGACCCGCCTGTACTGGTCAAACGCATTAACTTTCTCTATTTTTTTTTACAATCCACCATGCTTTAAGAGGATAAGGAAACCACATAAAACCTTACCTAATACAGGACAAGCAGCAAATTTGGGGTGGACTGTCAACCTTGCTTCTACAAGTTCAGAAAATGGCCAACATAACAGGATCTCAGTCAGCATGCATTTTCAAGAGAGAAACCAAAACATTCAAATACTGGTAAAGTCAGAACCAAGGGAAGCCTTGGATCTGAAGAAACATGCAATCACTCACCAGTTGCAGATCTGAAGGCACCAGATCTGTGAACATTTCAGTACTCACGGGTGCAGAATCTAGTCATCGGATCCTAGGCTCAGGATTCGCTGGGAGAAGTATCTCAAAAGACTGGATCAAAAGGAGGGATTTTTTTATTTCTTTAGTTTTTGCATGCTGTCCCTACCCATATGGTGATGGTCTACTATGCCAGTATGGTGGGGGGGGGGATAAAATGGTAAGACTGGTCGGATTTACTAAGGTGTCCGCTCAAATATTTAGTCTCAGTTTACTTCTGATCTGAGGTGTCCACTGAAAGATTCAACCTTGGGTCAAAGATTCTGTTTCACTTAGTTTGGATCTGAATAATTAGATCAGAGGTGTACGCTGAAAGACTCAGTCCTGGCTAAGAGGTTCAGCTTTACTTGGGTCAGATCTGAATACCGTGGATCCAAGATGTCCATTAAATGTTTCAGTCTGGGCTCAAGGATTCAGGTTCAGATAGGCTGGATCCGAGCACCATGGATCTGATGAAAATAGTGATATGCTGAAGGCTGGTTAAGCAGTGTAGGTGTGACAGCTGCCAGGCTGAATGGAACAGAAAAAAATTCTTACTGTGAGGCAGTAATGTCAGTTCTGCAGTACAGAGAAAAAACTGTTTGAATAAAGACCAATTAAATCTAGCAGTGCTCAGACATTAACTGGTAGGAAAAGCATTACAGTAAAGCTGTCTGCAAGGAAAGACAATCTCCAAGTCAGCAGACTGTAAAGAAAAGTGAGTTCATATCTAAGTACTTGCTGAAAAAGAACCAGTACCACTAAATGGGTCTATATTAGAGCATCGAAGTTTGAAAACATTGAATGTTCTAATATCGGACCCAAAACAGTGAACGCTGAAAATAGTGAAGCTGCAGAACACCAAATTTTTTCCTAGGGGAAGAATTTGGTTGGCCGTTTCTGTGGCTTAGCTATTTTCAGCACTGTGGTGGAAAGTTACGGGTCGGGTTCAGGTAAGTGTGCAATTGTGCGGACGTTAGGGTTAGGGCATGGGTGAGGTGAGTGTGCGATAGTAACAGACTTTAGGGTGAGGGCGCAGGTGAGGCAAGTGTGCGATAGTGACGGACCTTAGGGTTTGCATTAAGGTAAGTGGATAGATAGTGTATGTACAGTTTAATGTAGGGTTAGATGTAGGATTTTAAGTGTATGTGTGTGGATTGCTGTTTTTTTGGTGCGCTTGTGTTGTGTGTGTGTTTCTTGGAACAGCAAATTTTTTCCCAGGGAAAAAAATTGGCTGTTCTGAGCTTTCGATATCATCATATTTTGAGATTACAAGTTCAAGCTTATGGTGTTCGATGTTTTGGAATTTCGATATGATACAGACCCCCACTAAATAGATGATTGCATACAATATATATATATATATATATATATATATATATATATATATATATATATATTTATATATATATACATATATTTATATATTTATATATATATATATATATATATATATATATATATATATATATATATATATATATATATATATATATACATATATATATATATATATATATATACACACACACACACACACACACACACACACACAGACACACACACACACACACACACATACATATAGTGGATATAAAAAGTGTACGCACCCTTGTTAAAATGCCAGGTTTTTGTGATATAAAAAAATGAGACCACAATAAATAATTTAAAAACTTTTCCCACCTTTAATGTGACCTATAACCTGTACAATTCAATTGAAAAAAAAACAAGTCTGTTAGGGGAAAAATATAAAAAAATAAAAAATGTACAACAAGCTGGTTGCATAAGTGTGCACACTCTTAAATTAACGCTTTGTTGAAGCACCTTCTGATTTAATTACAGCATTCAGTCTTCTTGAGTACACACCTGCCATTAATTAAAGAGACTCTGATTAACCTCAAATTAAGTTCAGCTGTCCTAGTAGGATTTTCCTGACATTTACTCAGTTGCCTGCTACTGCAAAAGCCATGGTTCGCCTTTAGAGAGCTTACAAAGCATCAAAGGGATCTCATTGTTGAAAGATATCAGTCAGGAGAAGGGTACAAAACATTTTCCACAACATTAGATATACCATGGAACACATTGAAGACAGTCATCAAAAAATGGAGAAAATATGGGACAACAGTGACATTGCAAAGAACTGATGTCCCTTCAAAACTGATGAAAAGACAAGATGAAAATTGGTCGGAGGCTGCCAAGAGACCTACAGCAACACTGAAGGAGCTACAGGGATTTCTGGCAAGTACTGGTTGTGTACTACATGTGACAACAACCTCCTGTATTCTCCATATGTCTGGGTTATGGGGTAGGGTTACAAAACGGAAGCCTTTTCTTACACAGAAAAACATCCAGGCCCAGCTAAAATTTGCAAAACAATAATCAAGTCTCCCAAAAACATGTGGGAAAATGTGTTATGGTCTAATGAGACCAAGGTTGAACTTTTTGGCCACAATTCCAAAAGGTGCGTTTGGCACAAAAGCAACACTTTGCATCAACAAAAGAACACCATCCCCACGGTGAAGCATGTTGGTGACAGTATCATGCTTCGGGGTTGCTTTTCTTCAGCTGGAACTGGGGCTTTAGTCAAGGTGGACGGAATTATGAACAGTTCCAAATACCAGTTTCTTCAGCTGGAACTGGGGCTTTAGTCAAGGAGGACGGAATTATGAACAGTTCTAAATACCAGTCACTTTTGGCCCAAAACCTTTAGGTGTCTGCTAGAAAGCTGAAGATGAAGAAGAATTTCACCTTTCAACACAACAATGACCCCAAGCATACATCCAAATAAAGAAAAGAATGGCTTCACCAGAAGAAAATTAAAGTTTTTGAATGGCCCAGCCAGAGCCCAGACCTAAATCAAATAGAAAATCTGTGGGGTGACCTGAAGAGGGATGTGCACAAAAGATGCCCTCGCAATTAGACAGCTTTGGAGTGCTTTTGCAAGGAAGAATGGGGAAATATTGCCAAATCAAGATGTACCATGCTAATAGACTACTATCCAAGAAGACTGAATGCTGTAATTAAATCAAAAGATCATTAACAAAGTATTAGTTTAAGGGTGTGCACACTTATTCAACGAGCTTATTGTCAGTGTGAAGGGACTTTTAAATGCAGACACTGTAAAGCATGTCCATATATTGTTAAAAGTAAACACTTTATACACCCTATAACAGGTAAAAAACATCATTTTAATGGCTATGCAGACTGTAGAACACGGAATGTGATTTATCTAGCTAAATGTCAACACTGCACCTCATTTTATATAGGAAAGAGAAACTGCATGTTAAAGGATAGGATTATTGGTCATATGTCATCCATTAGATTAAGAAATGAAAACAATGCACTTTATGAGCACATTTGTAAGAATTCTGATCATAATTTTAGATTTATGATTTTACAAATTGTGTATAATCATATTAGGGGAGGGGATATGGTTAACCATACAGAGTTCAGTGAAATGAAATGGATTATTGAACTAGCGGCTGATAGAACCCCTGGACTTAATGGGATCGTACCTTTAAAACCAGCATTGAAAAGGAGGTGGGTGCAATATTGAATGTTGAGCTCTGATTCGTTAATACTTGTTTAAAAATGAGTTGTTTTTAGTGTTTTGTTATCTGAAAAAGGGCTTGGACCTGAAAGCGCTCATGTTGTGTATTTTATTCATGTTTTACTAAATACATAAGTGTTTATTTAGCCTGGTGGTAGTCTGCCATTTTATTACTTGAACTTTTAACGTTTGTAGACGGAACACATTTTGTAAGATATCTTCAGTTTTTTGGACTTTTATATATATATATATATATATATATATATATATATATATATATATATATATATATTTATATATATACATTTTTAAATATCCATATTTTTTTTAAATATCCATATATATCTATATCTAATCTAAATATATATACATGTGTGTGTGTGTCTGTGTATGTATAGCCTCAGTGGCTACGAGGGAAGAAAGAAACATTAAAAAAGAACAACTCTAGAGGAAGAAAAAGGCTACAGCTTTAAACAATCAATAACAGGATACATCAACAAAAAAGAAATTTCCTTACAGCTCGAGATTTAGGAATCTTCCGTCTTACCACAATGGTGGCAGATGTGATCTGTATAGTTAGGCATGCATTATGTGAAGAGGGAGGAGCTCAAGACTAGGATCCATAGTCTTGAATATGCAGCCGAGTTGTATCCGAGGGTGGGATCCGTAACACATCAGTGAGGAAGAATGAAAAGGACAACATCAGATCAGAGGATTTCTTGTCTAACTATGGCCTCCAAGCTGAGGCTATGACCTCTAGCTAAAACACATATAAGTAAAGCACAGAAGAAGGTGGACTGTGGACAACCCAGGGTGTATGCATATGTCTGTGTGTATTGGGCAGCACATGCATGTGAACTGCACCAATGTCACATCATGCCATGCATGGGATGAAATTAAGGGTACACCAATGGGAAAAATACCTCCCCTACCATCAAGTTAGTACTTGTCAATGAATGACTCCTCTTCAAAATACTGTGGAGACGACTAGAAGGAATGGGACACTGAAGAGTGTGTATAGTAGTGGGGGGGGGGTACCAAGAACAGATGCGAAACAAACACCTCTCAGCAGCAGAGATATTTTTGAGACAACTGTTGGCATCTTACCTGCCATGGACTTTGGCATCAGCATTTTCCAAATGGTGGTGAGCTGGCTGATTGTAAAAGACAATACAGCTGCCAATCCAGTTCAAAAGAGTCTGCTTGGTGGCTGTCCATTCTTTTGTCCGAAGAGCAATATAGAAAAACTAAAGTCAGTCTTTCTAAACTCATGCACTAGCTTCAAGTAAAATCACAGCTAGAGACTCAGATCTGTTTATAAAGAGCTTTTTCTCTCTCTTTTGTTTTTGCCCTGCCAAAGAAAATAAGATTGTGAATGGAGTCTTTGTTCTGTTCATCCTGCATCGATGATGCACTGGGCCACAAATTGACTCCATTGTGTCCTATCAGCTGCTGCTTCTTTAGCTTCCTCCCAAGTGATATTCAGGTGAAAGACGGCTCTTGTTACAACTCCTTTCCGGTTTTGTTGGGATCAACCTGGTCTTCTCTTGTACCCAGCTAGTTTCCAGTTGAAGGCTTGTACAGGAATCCTGCTAGTATCCATGTGGTTATCATGACTTGAGATGTACCTCCCTGGACAATATGAACAGTTCCAAATACCAGTTTCTTCAGCTGGAACTGGGGCTTTAGTCAAGGAGGACGGAATTATGAACAGTTCTAAATACCAGTCACTTTTAGCCCAAAACCTTTAGGTGTCTGCTAGAAAGCTGAAGATGAAGAAGAATTTCACCTTTCAACACAACAATGACCCCAAGCATACATCCAAATAAAGAAAAGAATGGCTTCACCAGAAGAAAATTAAAGTTTTTGAATGGACCAGCCAGAGCCCAGACCTAAATCAAATAGAAAATCTGTGGGGTGACCTGAAGAGGGATGTGCACAAAAGATGCCCTTGCAATTAGACAGCTTTGGAGTGCTTTTGCAAGGAAGAATGGGGAAATATTGCCAAATCAAGATGTACCATGCTAATAGACTACTATCCAAGAAGACTGAATGCTGTAATTAAATCAAAAGATCATTAACAAAGTATTAGTTTAAGGGTGTGCACACTTATTCAACGAGCTTATTGTCAGTGTGAAGGGACTTTTAAATGCAGACACTGTAAAGCATGTCCATATATTGTTAAAAGTAAACACTTTATACACCCTATAACAGGTAAAAAACATCATTTTAATGGCTATGCAGACTGTAGAACACGGAATGTGATTTATCTAGCTAAATGTCAACACTGCACCTCATTTTATATAGGAAAGAGAAACTGCATGTTAAAGGATAGGATTATTGGTCATATGTCATCCATTAGATTAAGAAATGAGCACAATGCACTTTATCAGCACATTTGTAAGAATTCTGATCATAATTTTAGATTTATGATTTTACAAATTGTGTATAATCATATTAGGGGAGGGGATATGGTTAACCATACAGAGTTCAGTGAAATGAAATGAATTATTGAACTAGCGGCTGATAGAACCCCTGGACTTAATGGGATCGTACCTTTAAAACCAGCATTGAAAAGGAGGTGGGTGCAATATTGAATGTTGAGCTCTGATTCGTTAATACTTGTTTAAAAATGAGTTGTTTTTAGTGTTTTGTTATCTAAAAAAGGGCTTGGACCTGAAAGCGCTCATGGTGTGTATTTTATTCATGTTTTACTAAATACATAAGTGTTTATTTAGCCTGGTGGTAGTCTGCCATTTTATTACTTGAACTTTTAACGTTTGTAGGCGGAACACATTTTGTAAGATATCTTCAGTTTTTTGGACTTATATATATATACACACACATATATATACATTTTTAAATATCCATATTTTTTTTTAAATATCCATATATATCTATATCTAATCTAAATATATATACATGTGTGTGTGTGTGTGTGTGTGTATGTATAGCCTCAGTGGCTATGAGGGAAGAAAGAAACATTAAAAAAGAACAACTCTAGAGGAAGAAAAAGGCTACAGCTTTAAACAATCAATAACAGGATACATCAACAAAAAAGAAATTTCCTTACAGCTCGAGATTTAGGAATCTTCCGTCTTACCACAATGGTGGCAGATGTGATCTGTATAGTTAGGCATGCATTATGTGAAGAGGGAGGAGCTCAAGACTAGGATCCATAGTCTTGAATATGCAGCCGAGTTGGATCCGAGGGTGGGATCCGTAACACATCAGTGAGGAAGAATGAAAAGGACAACATCAGATCAGAGGATTTCTTGTCTAACTATGGCCTCCAAGCTGAGGCTATGACCTCTAGCTAAAACACATATAAGTAAAGCACAGAAGAAGGTGGACTGTGGACAACCCAGGGTGTATGCATATGTCTGTGTGTATTGGGCAGCACATGCATGTGAACTGCACCAATGTCACATCATGCCATGCATGGGATGAAATTAAGGGTACACCAATGGGAAAAATACCTCCCCTACCATCAAGTTAGTACTTGTCAATGAATGACTCCTCTTCAAAATACTGTGGAGACGACTAGAAGGAATGGGACACTGGACAGTGTGTATAGTAGTGGGGGGGTACCAAGAACAGATGCGAAACAAACACCTCTCAGCAGCAGAGATATTTTTGAGACAACTGTTGGCATCTTACCTGCCATGGACTTTGGCATCAGCATTTTCCAAATGGTGGTGAGCTGGCTGATTGTAAAAGACAATACAGCTGCCAATCCAGTTCAAAAGAGTCTGATTGGTGGCTGTCCATTCTTCTGTCCAAAGAGCAATATAGAAAAACTAAAGTCAGTCTTTCTAAACTCATGCACTAGCTTCAAGTAAAATCACAGCTAGAGACTCAGATCTGTTTATAAAGAGCTTTTTCTCTCTCTTTTGTTTTTGCCCTGCCAAAGAAAATAAGATTGTGAATGGAGTCTTCGTTCTGTTCATCCTGCATCGATGATGCACTGGGCCACAAATTGACTCCATTGTGTCCTATCAGCTGCTGCTTCTTTAGCTTCCTCCCAAGTGATATTCAGGTGAAAGAGGGCTCTTGTTACAACTCCTTTCCGGTTTTGTTGGGGTCAACCTGGTCTTCTCTTGTACCCAGCTAGTTTCCAGTTGAAGGCTTGTACAGGAATCCTGCTAGTATCCATGTGGTTATCATGACTTGAGATGTACCTCCCTGGACAATATGAAGAGAGACATGATTGAGCTCTCTGAACATGTGTTCCAGGCAGGCAGGGCTTTTTTTGAGATGGTACACGCTGGTATGGCATACCAGGACCTCTGCTGCAAAAGTGCCAGATAGAGCGAGTCCACTTACGCGCGGAATTTAAACTTCCGACGTGTGTATTACATTTACACGTCAGAAGTTTAAATTCCATGTGCAAGTGGACTCGCTCATCTGTGTACCATAGGATTGTGGGCTGCGGCGGTTGACGGAACTGCGTAATCGTGACGTGGGCTGCTGATTATCCCTGTTACTCTTTCATTCTCTTCCCTCACTTTAGTTGCGAGAAGAGAGTGAGAGGAGAGACAGGCTATGGTGTGTGTGATATCAGATTTGTCTGTTTTTTGGGGTTATTGAGAGGGCCACGCCAACCAGATGCTTTATTTTTTTAAGTTCCTGGCATACTACTACTCTGTGAAACTTCAAGGCCGTGGCGTTGACTTTTTTTTTTTTTAAAGCGGCAGGGTTTAACCAGATACTAGGGAGGCAGTGTGTGTGTGTGTGTGTGTGTGTGTGTGTGTGTGTGTGAGTGTGTGTGTGTGTGTGTGAGTGTGAGTGTGTGTGTGTGTGTGTGTGTGTGTGTGTGTGTGTGTGTGTGTGTGTGTGTGTGTGTGTGTGTGTGTGTGTGTGTGGGGGGGGGGGGGGGGACTACTGATTTTCTTTTTTTTTAATACACTGACTGGCCAGCAGGGCAGGGTCAACGGACCGTCAATGGAAGGAACCAAGTCTGTCCAGATGATTCATGTGGTCTGTCTGTGTTTTTTGGGGCTTTTGACAGGCAGGGCCAACCAGATACTTTATTTTTCACCTGGCAGGATCAACCTACTCTATGTGTGAAACTTTTAAGGGCCGTGGTGTTGACTTTTTTTTTAATATGTTATAAGCAGGCAGGCTTTAACCAGATACTAGGGCTGGCAGGGTTTATCCAGATACTAGGGAGGCAATGTGTTTAGTGGAGTGGGATTGGGACTGTTGAAACAGGGACTGGCAACAGGGCAGGGTCAACGAACCGTCAATGCAACCACTGTCCAGATGATTCCTGTGATCTTTCTGTGTGTTTTTGGGGCTGTTGATAGGCATGGCCAATCAGATACTTTATTTTTTGCCTGGCAGGACCAACCTACTCTATGTGTGAAACTTTTAGGCTCGTGGCACTTAATTAATTTTTAATATGTTATTATGTATAACTTGGCAGGATTTAACAAGATACTAGGGAGGCAATGTGTTTGGGAGAATGTTGATTTTCATTTTTTAAAACACTGACTGGCTCAACAGAATCAGATGATGCTTGTGGTATGTGTGTTTTCTGGGGCTTCTGATTGGCAGGGCCACCCAGGTACTTTTTTGTTTCCTGGCAGGGTCAACCAGATACTAGTACTATGTCTGTTTAGGGGCGATTGTGTTACACTTAAGGAAGAGTGAGTTTGTCACGGTCACTGAGCAGGGGTCATGTTAAAGGTGATAGTATCAATACTGATGAGTAAGGGGAAGACAGAACCTGAAAGTGCCATTCATGCTGAGCAGGATCCTTTTCGGTGCATGTTGACAACACCGCATGCAACTTTCCAACTAACATTAGCAGAGATGACATTTATGGCACCTCTGCTTTGTTGGCGTATGGCACTCTGTACCCCTTCTTACCAGGACAGAGCACCGTTCTACAGTGTGGAGTCCCTTGATCCATCAATGTGTAATGCACAGCTATATGGATATAGCTTACCATGTTTGGGAGGAGATGAGGAGAGTCAGATGAGGCTGTCCGGGTTTTAGTCTACAGGATGGTTCATAGAACAGAAATAACAACACATTTTAAGTAAATGAACTCTGAAGCATGCACAACTGTTTTTACTTCTGAGCTGGGCTCAGCATGATTTTTTGTGAAAGTGTTTATTTTCTAATGAAAATAGTCCATCTGAAAAGCCATTTCCATGAGGAACCAGAGTAATAAACAGCTAAATAGATGCTAGTGGAAATCTCATAGAGATGACTAAAAGTGGTAGTCTGCAGCGCTGACAGGATAACCCTAAGACATTGTTTAGACTACGGCTTCCAACTGTTTTGATTCTCACACTCTATAACTTACAAACGACTAAAATATTTGAACTTGTACAGGGTCTCATATAGAGAATTAAGATGACCTCATTCGGGTATTTAGGGCATTTAGAGGCAACCACCTCTGTGAATGTTTGGGGTTATCAAAAGTGTACTAATTGGCTGTCTGAGATAGTAGCTGATACAGAGAATAGACCACCAATTTACATGAAAGTAAGCATTAATGAAGATATTTTTAAGAACAGCCCAAACAGTTATTATGGAAACAACTGTTTTAGTACATTGGCAGGCTAGAAGGGCATTAATGCCCATGCTTGAAATATCTGCATGTATGCATTAATATTGTGTCCTCCTCCTCAATATAATGTAGTAAGTAACTTGCATATTTCTTGATTTGTCTCTGTCACAGCTTCTTCTTGTAACATGACTGAGATGGCAGCAAACTTATAAGCCCTAATCTTGCATATGTACAAGTGGGCCTTAAAATTAACATAACATTGCCCCAGACTTAATAATATATCATTCCTTGTTATAGGTTTTGCATTCCAGATAACAGCTGAAGGTAACACAGTTGGCTGTCCTCAACATTTCAAGTAATCTGGTCCAATGGCAATGTTCCAGAAGTGTTTTTAACTAGACACTAGTCTGACAGGGAAAATGGATAAATTAAGGCTTGCAAAACTTATTAAAAATGCAGTTTATATCAAGCATATAAATTCTTCTTTTTATAGGTTGCATGGTTATAACCTGGCAGGGTTAACCAGATACTAGGGAGGCAATGTTTGGGGACTGTTGATTTTCTTTTTTTAATACACTGGCAGGGTCAACCAGATTCCTGTGGTTTGTGTATTTTGGGGGGCTGTTGATGACTGTCCTCAGTTCTGGTCTGGAATGTTTAATGTTTTGTGGTATCATGTATCACTAATGGAAATGACATTATACATCTAGATATCTACCCATATTGTATTTTACTTATTTATTTCAGTTTAACTGGGGTAGAACACTGGTCTGTTTCGGCCATTTTATAGATTTAGCCCAAAAAATTAAAATAAAGTACAGACTACAAAGTTGGTATTACAGCATGACAGGAAAGTAACAGAGTCCATAAACATATAATATAAATTCATTCTGAAATGGTAAAGATAGGGAAGGATGAGATTTTGTCATTAGTAATTTAGTAGACAGGTAAAGAGATACAGGTATTAATAGAAGAATAAAAGTATGTGAGAAATTAGTTGTGCCTATCAGCTAACAGTATGTCAGTTTGGACATGGTAGAAGGGTGGTAGGGCAGAAAGTTGAATATAAAGTGTTTTACATACTTACTGCCTACTCTATTAAGATTTTTTTTGCCAGAAGCTCAGAAGACTGTATCCTATTTTTTAAATCTGTGAAATGTAATTCTTTATTTTTTTGGGGGGGGCTGTACATAATTTAATACAGCAGCATACAACTGTAACATTATGTAGCTTATTTCTTAAATTTTTATCTCCATCTTCTTTAGATTCTTCAGCAAAAAGGTGCTATTATGAATGTTCCTAGATCCAACTTTTAAAACAGATGTTTGGAATATTATAAATCATCAAAATAAATATAATTTATGTAAGCAGTTGTATAATGGTATTGTGAATAGCGTGCCTAATGTTTACAGCTCCTGTACTGTGAAGGTCAGTACTTCTCATTCTGCACATACAGCAGTGTTACTGATTAGGCTGCATTTGACGACAGTGTGGGTCAGGACTCGTACCTCTCAACCAGTACAATTTTGGTAGAGCACTGATTACATTTAATAGCTTCTTCATTGTCAAAAGAGTTTATTGTCCTCTTGTTTGAAGTCAGCTTAATCAGGAATATACATCAGTGAGTCATTGTGAATTCTATGCAAATGTATAAGCACATTGCTAAATACTAGACCATTTACCCTATAGTGATGGCCAAAATTACTAGCTACTTTTCTGGGACAGGACACCTTATAAATACACCATCATGACTGAGCGAGGATGATCCAAATCTCACAGTTTGTAGTGACACTATTAGGATGGTGTCTACACTGTCTATACCAAATGTTGCTTGTGCTTCAAGCAGTAATGTTGCAGATGAGCCAGATGGTGCTATGGAGGTAGAATCCTTACAAAGTACTGCTTCTGCTTCATGTAGTAATGCCATTCATGAGGCTGCTGGTGACACAGACTGGTCTGACTGCTGGACTTTGTACCAGAAAAATGACTACTGCAGTAAGTACAGCTGGCTGTCGATTCACAATAAGAAACTTGGATGTAAAACGTGTCGTAGTGTGGGGGGGTCTTGGCGTACAGACTAAGAAGGGTCTCAAAATTGCAAAGGAATGGACCAATGACTTGATAACTTCCTTTGATGAAAGTCGACAGTAGCAGTTAACATCCCTGCAAAAAAAAGTATTGGACTACAAGGAATCTGTGAGTCACAAAGCTGCCACAAAGCTTCTTGAAGAAGCAGACAAACAGATTCTGGAACAGATGGTTTGGAAGGCCCAGGCAAAAGAAAAAACTGTCACAATGAACATTTTTCGTACTGCCTATAAAGTGGTGAAAGAAAACCAATGCTTTCATAATTTTGAGTCTGAAATTTATTTACAAAAACTAAATGGAGTTGATATAGGACGCATTCTTTATTCTAGTAATGCATGCATCAACATCGTTAATCACATAAGCGATGAAATGAGAAAAATTCTTACAAAACAGACTGTCACATCCAGTAGCAAAATATCAATAATTACTGATGAGTCAATGATGTTGAGCAACAAATCAACGCTCACTGTTTATGTTCATACCTGTCTTGCTGACAGCAGAATGAACTCAGCAGTAAATTTATTTTTGGACTTAATTGAATTGCAAAACACAACATCAGAAGGGATTTTTAACACTTTGCTTGAGTGCCTTAAATCTCATGGTTTAACAGAGGATTACTTGAAATGTAACATGGTTTGTGTTGCATGTGATGGTGCAGCCGTTATGCTAGGATGTAAAGGTGGTGTTAAGAAGCTAATGACAGACAAGTTTCCATCAGTTATCTTTTGGCACTGTATGAATCACAGATTGGAACTCTCTGTTGGGGATCTGTTGGGGATGCAATCAAACAAGTTTTGGGCATTAACAGATTTAAGACATGCCTTGATAAGCTGTATGTGCTATACCATTCATCACCAAAAAATAACAGAGAATTACAGATGTGTGCAAAAGAGCTGGACACTCAGATGCTAAAAACTGGTCGAATTTTAAGCACACGATGGGTGGCATCAAGTTACAGTACCATGTCTGCAGTTTAGGAAAAGTACGAAGTTCTGGTCAAACATTTTGATGAAGCCAAACAATGTCCATCACGTGATCATATGGAGCGGTGTATGTATGAGGGTTTGCAAAGAAAAATCACGTCAACAGAGTTTGTGCTAGATCTTGGCCTAATGTGCGATGCCCTTCAAGAACGGTCAGAATTAAGCGTGGAATTGCAAGATCGCAACATGAAAGCATGAAAACAAAGCAAATGAAAAGATACAAATGCTCATTCAAGTTTTCAAAGAAAGGCAAACAAATCCAGGTCACTATTACGAGATGGCTGCAATGGCTGTGCAAAATCTCCAGTTCAGAGGCATGTTGCTTCACAGCAAGGATTGCAAAAATGATCCTCCAATTAATCCAACTGTGTTTTACACAAAACGTCATGAATCAATGTCTAGAAGGCTACTTGACTATGACAATACCACATTTGCACAACAGGCATGCATATTTGATCAAAAGCAATGGCCCAAGGATGTACATAATCATTTAACCTTTGGTGAAAAGGAAATTAGGGGCTGTAGTTATCAAAGTTATTAAAACTACAGTTATCAGAAAGAGATGCAATTTATGGATTCCGTCAGTACCTCATTGAAAAACAGTCCAAAAAACTGCAGTCACTATTGCATGCTCTTAGTTGTATTCCAGTTTCATCAAGTGAGTGCAAACGTGGCTTTTCGCAAATGAATCTATTACTCCAATGAAAGCCTCATTACTTACAAGAACTGTTTCCGCACTTGTCTTCATATGATTGGTTGGGCTCTCCACTCACATGCTTCAATCCTGCAAGATCCGTTAATTCATGGCTATTACAAGGACGAAGATCGGCCATTGACACTCAAAACAAAGAATGAATTAGGGAGACTTAATTTGATGAAAATGTGCAAAAAGTTTGGAATTTTCTTTAAAACTCCATCAGCTTAAAGAATAAGGACTGATTGTTTTATGGGACTACATAACTTTTTTGTAGGATGTAGAGGTCGTTATTAACTTGCAGTTGATATTCTTCAATTTTGGAAATTCTGTAAAGCACAATATTATGCAGTACTTATCACGTCATGATGTCTTCAGTAACTGACAATTGAGAGCAAGCAGTACTGGGGCATACTGCTTTAAATCTATGTGACTGGGGTTTTTCACATTTCAGAGCATTCACTAATCATACTGTATGTTACATATTTCCACCTTGTCATCATTTGTGCCATTAATTATATGTCTGTCTCAATGTGAATTATTGTGACTCTTTCTTGACAAATAGGTGTGCTTTCCACTCCTTACACTCATTCTACCCTCTGTTCTCCACTTCCCAGACAACTATAGAATGAATACAGACAGCAGAAGCAATAATTTTCCTGTACTCTAAAGTCTTGAGGATGCTCATTCTTAGCATGAGAAATAGGACATGCATCTTAATTTCTTTGATCAAGAATTCTGGAGAAAACAAGTACTGAGGGGACAAAAGCTGAAAATCAGGGGCAATTTCTTAAATATTACTCTAATTCACAAAAATGATTGCAACATTGAAGATTTAGATTATGATCTGGTATCCAATCATAACCTCTTTATAATATTTTTCAGACATGGAAGTCAAGGGGTGCACCTTGACAGTAAAGCTTGAGAAGTGAATCTTGGCATCCAATATTATCATAAAATTCACATGATGATGAAAGTATAACACTAAATATCTGGGACGGGACCACGACCATGTAGAGGGGGATCCCGACCCTCATCCTTCAGTCTCAGTCTGTGAGCTGGCCACAAATATCTCTGTGTTAGCGTTGTTGAGACACTGCCCTGAAATTATATCAAAGCTTTTCAGTAATCCAGGCATCCAGCTATCTCAGTGAGATCCTTTATTGGGTTCTGCGTAAGGAGTAAACAATCATTCATAAGTACAGCCCTTACTATCCCACACATGGATTGCCCATAAATGTATTGAAGGAACCTATTTAGTGGTTATACAGTCAAAAGAAAAAAGAATGAGAAAATTGACAACCCTAGCAAGTGCCCTTGTACAAACTCAAGGGACTAGACAATAAACCATTACTTAAAGATATACTTGAGGAGGGGGGCTTCATTGCAAGATAATCACAGATTGGGAGGCTATCTTCAAAGAACTACCTCTAACCAAGTTGAAAACCTTCTCAAAGTCAACTAAACCCACCAGAGCAGGCTCAACTATCCCTTGGAGTCTTGACGTAAAGGAGCATTGTCCTTAAGATATCCTCAATTTTCCAAATTAGTACAAACCCAGCCTGTGTGGGAAAGATAAATTTTGACAGAAGAGATTTAATGTGCTCTGCTAGGACTTTAACATATACATAAAGTTCCACAATAATAAGAGAAACCAGGCAATGGTTTGCAACCAGTGACCACTAAGGAATCTTTCCTGGGTTTAGAGATAACTATTATTATGGTAGATGTACAAGAGAAGGTTAATAATCCTGCAAGTCTGGAAAGATCTAAAAATATTCAACAACCCATGGAAAATCTGATACAAGGCTTTTATACAGTTACCCCATCCAGGTCACAGGCTTCTCCACAAGGCAAACCATCAATCACCTTGCATACCTCCTCTAGAGAGAACTCTACTCCACTTTTCCAGTGACAAAAGAGGGTTCACTTTGCCAAAGAATTCACTCATGTTACAAGCAGCAAGTAGCACACAACGACCACAGTATCCAAAAAGTTTTTTAATAAAATCTCTGACGTCTTGGCCAAAGCCTTCAAGGCCTTGAAGGCTTTGGCCGAGACGTCAGAGATTTTATTAAAGAACTTTTTGGATACTGTGGTCGTTGTTTGCTACTTGCTGCTTGCTACTTGGTGCCTTTTCGTTGTTTTTAATTCACTCATGTTACTCTCCCAATCATCAAGCAAAGGACTTCTACTTAAAGTTGCTCATAGAAGTGATGGGACTCTGCATTAATTCATATTTCCCCAGTGAGCATAACCTGTTTGCCAGTCACCTTGACCCTGCTATGGATATCTGTTGCCTGTAAACCTTGACCTTTTGTCCAGAAACTTGCCAGGCTTTTCACCATCAGGCCAGGCCCTCATTTTGATTGTTTCTAAATACAGCTGTGGGATTTTTGCAACACAGTACACGTACATTTGACGATTTGTCAATTTCAAATTTTAACCCGTTATGTGATATATTGAATATTGAGATATTTCATTTGGAACCCCATGAATAAAGGATATAACAGGAGCTCTTCAAAACAAAATAACTGTCTGGGACAGGTGGACCAGTCGGGACAAGGATAATGCAGAACTGCAGGTAAAATTTAAGATTACTGTCCACTATCATGCTTAATAATTTCCTGTGAGACGTGACTTCAATTGTTGCATTATTAACATAGAAGATTTTATTTATTTTTTCATGAAAGAGAATTTGCAGAAAAAAGGAAGTATTTGGGGGATCAGGACAGGGCGGGGTAGGGGGTTGACCCAAATGATGCAACATATATGTACCACCACCTCTTGCTTACAAAAAAAGCCCTGCAGGCAGGTATGTCCCTAGCCTTAAGCAGCATTATACCATCACCCAGAATGATGCCTCAATACAAACAGACAATGATTGACTTTAACAATTGGTTTAGTTTCTGGTGTCATTCCAGGGGGATCCAGTACCTGACAACCTGGAAATACATGATCAATAGACCACAATGCTTTGCTAGAGATGGCCTACATCAGTGTCACTTGGGCTTCAGGCTTCTGGCAAAGGCCCTTGCCTCTCTCATAGTGCATTTTTTTAGGGAAAAGTCACGAGGTCAATACTACCAAAATAATAGCAAAATTTCAACAAAATGCAAATTAAAGGTCATGCTGCTAAACTCTATGAGTCTAAACATGAAACTGCACTCATTGCAAGCATTGTTAACCCTGGAAGATGCTGACATTTGTGCAGTCACAGAAACCTGGTTCAAAGAGGCAAAGAGCACCCCACCCTTACCTGATTACTCATCTTATCATACATTTAGACCCCGAACTATGGGCAGCAAAGCCGAAGGAGGTGGAGCTTCAATATATATTAAAGACACATACACCACCAGGCTGGTCAAACAGTAGGTCAAACAGTATGGCGCATAGGAGACACTCCAGGTGCAGTTAACCATTGACAAGACCCCTAGTCAAATCATAGCTAGCTACAGGCCCCCAAATTTGGCTCAAGATTCCCACTCCACCTAGCTGGACCTCTTTGAATCTATAAAGAGTCAACCCTTAACCCTGATCCTGGGCGACTTTAACTATCCAACCATAGACTGGAAAAACTACTCAAGCCGGAACATAAATGCCCAGAGATTCCTCGATTTTATCAATGCAAATGACTTGGAATAGCTAGTCAATACTCCACAAGAGGTGATAATATCTTGGACTTGGTATTCAACAGAAGTAACCCCTGCAGGACCCCTACAGTATTCATCCTACCTGGTAAGTTCCGACCATAAAGTGGTCACTTTCAAAGTCACCATCTCCCCTGACTGCCCTCTAGCTAGGGTCAAACAAAAAAATTTCTCCAAAGCTGATTACAGCCTCCTGAGTGATGGTATAAACAGCTTCACAGCCCTCTCCCCCTCTGTAGGAACTGGCACCAATGTCCAAATCTACACCAAAATACTATACAAGCATTTATATAGATGCATGCAATCAGGAATACCCGACAGGACAAAATCATCCTCTGCAAGGAAGAGTAAACCTGTATGGTTGACATCTGCAATAAATAAACCATATAACAAAAGGAAAAAAATTGCTGTCCAGGACCAAGGAGGAGCAGATGCCCAACCGAAAACAATCTCTCCTTAGCCTGAGCAAGCAAATAAGAGCACTAGTGAAATCCTCTAAAGCCAACTTTGAGTCCAAATTAGCCATATCTACTACAGACAATCATAAGGCCTTCTTCACATATGTCCGCAGTCTCAAAGGAAGCACCCAGATCTGTTCAGAAATGGTAGTCAAGGCCACTACATACACAAATGCTGCAGACATAGCCAAACTACTGGCTGACAGATTCAGCTAAAGCTTCACCCCCTCTGTCCCCCCAACAGTAAATCAGGACATCCCCAGTACCTGGCCCCCTTCCCTTATCTCTAGCGAACAGGTCATCATTGCCCTCTCAAAGACAAAAAATACAGTTTCCATGGGACCTGGTAACATCCCAGGCTGCATCCTACATGAACTTGCCGCACCAACAGACACCTTATTCAACCAAAGCAGGAGTACAGACTTTGTCCCAGCCAAGTGGAGGACAGCCACTCTGTCATCCCTTTACACAAAGGTGGAGCGTCAACAGATCCAGGAAATTATAGACCCATCAGCCTAACTAGCATGATCTGCAAGGACATTAGCAACCTCCAAACACTCAACCTCATACAGTTTGGCTTTGTCAAGGGGAGGTCATGTCCATTAAATCTGATTGACTTCTTTGAAACAGTCACCAAAGCCATTGACGTGGAGAAGATAATGTACATCGCCTACCTTGACTTGGCCAAAGCCTTTGACACTATTCCCCACTCAGGCACAATAGATAAACTCTCTCAACTAGATATCAATCCATATGTCACCAGATGGGTAGCAAACTGGTTCACTGATCAAACCCACCTAATCAAAGCAGGGCAAGCCACCTCAAGCAGTAGATCCGTAACGAGCGGCGTACCCCAGGGATCGGTCTTAGGGCCTCTGTTATTCAGGATATACTTCTCTGAGATGCAGGCCAAAACCAGTGGGCTACAGCTGACCAAGTTTGCAAATGACTGCAAGCTGGACGTGATCATCAATTCCCCAAGTGATGTGGATGTCCTTCAAGAGGGTCTCACCCAAAGAAATGACTAGTGCCATAAACACGGCCTCAAGCTGAATGCCAATAAATGCATCATCATCCTCTTTGGAGAGAGTGACATCCCCACATATTATCACATTAATAACATCCTAAGCATGCAATCAGCAGTGAGGGATTTGGGCACCAAGGTTGATAGCAACCTGACTTTTGACCACCATGTTGCTTCCATTGTACGAAGAGCTTTCTACATGGCCCACCTAATAAGTAAGGGTATCTCATCCAGGGACAAGGAGGTAATAACATCCCTGCATTCTTCCCTTATAAGGCCAATTATTGAGTACAATGCCCCCTTTGGCATGTACCTCGCAAAGCACATGCAGCAGCTGGAGAGACCACAGAGGTTCCTCACCAGGAGAATCCAGAGTCTCAAACATCTACCCTACACAGATAGGCTAAAAGCCCTGTCCCTCTACTCAGTTTCATACAGACTCCTCAGAGCTGACCTGTCTGGCATACAAAGCAATCTAAGACCGAGCCTTGATAGGACTACTGCATATCCACAAGCCAAGTTCCATTCAAGTAACCCGCAGGCACAACCTCAACCTGGTCTGTGACATAGGACTTGGTGGGACAGATTTGTGTCCCAGAGACTCTCCCATCTGTGGAATAGACTCCCTTTCCATGTCAAGCAGAGTATCTCATTATCCCTTTTTAAGCGCAACCTGGATAACTGGATGGGAAAAGTAAGGTTGTGTACACTTACCATAAATGTAGATGTTCAAATGTATTCACTGTTGCAGTAATTACATTTGGTTAATCTGCTGGCAGGTTGCCCTCAGTCGGCCTGAATTCCAAAGTCTTGGGTCCTGCATCGGTTGCTGTCTCCTTTTCCATGACGTCAGGTCGTCAGGGGTATAAAACAAGCAGCCAACGCCATTTTTTTTTTAGTTTTTCTTGCCCCAGATGTCAGGTGCCCCCAAAAAGGTAGCAAAAATATACATGTATAAAAACTATATATACATGCATCAATATAAACTTTACCTTCATCTACAAGCAAATACACCACATAGGTTGTAGAAGATAGAGAAGGAAAGATAAACTCCAGAATGAAAGGGGGATGGCGGGCGGGTAACCTGGACTGCAACAGTGAATACACTCGAACATCTACATTTATGGTAAGTGTACACAAAGTACAGTTCTGTACACTTACCATAAATGTAGATGTTCGAGTGTATTCACTGTTGCAGTCATTACATTTGGGTAATCTGCTGGCAGGTTGCCCTCAGTCAGCCTGAATTCCAAAGTCTTGGGTCCTGCGTCGGTTGATGTCTTTTCTTCCAAGACGTCAGGTCGTCAGGGGTATAAAACATGCAGCCGACGCCATTTTCTTTAGTTTTTCTTGCCCCCGATGTCAGGTGCCCCCCAAAAGGTAGCAAAATTATATATATATATATATACATACATATATATATATATATATATATATATACATACATATATATATATATATATATATATATATATATATATATATATATATACACATATATATATATATATATATATATATATATATACATACATATATATACACACACACACACACACACACACACACACACACACACACACACATGCATCAATACAAACTTTACCTTCATCTACAAGCAAATACTCCACATAGGTTGTAGAAGATAGAGAAGGAAAGATAAACTTCAGAATGACAAGGGGATGGCGGGAGGGTAACCTGGACTGCAACAGTGAATACACTCGAACATCTACATTTATGATGTGTACACAACATTTATGATAAGTGTACACAACTGTACTATGTTCTTTGTGTTTCACTGTTGCAGTCCATTACATTTGGGTAGAATCCCAAAGCTATGGTTGGGAGGCTGGACTAAACAGCATTAGGTGCGGCTATAAGGTCCTGCAGCACTGCAGTGGCAAAGCCTGCCCTGGACTTGTAGAGAGGCAAATGGTAATGCTTTGTAAAGGTGTGAACAGAACTCCAAGTAGCAGCCTGTAGAATGTCTTTGGTTGGTACTCCTCTGAGAAAGGCTGCTGAAGTAGCTGCAGCTCTGGTGGAATGAAACCTAATGACCTTGGGCACAGGTTTACCATGGTGTAAGTAGCAGAAACGGATGCAGTGCCTTATCCACTTTGAAATTGTCTGCTTTGAAATAGCCTTTCCTTCTGATCCTGCAGCATATGACACTAGTAATTGCTCAGTTTTTCTTAGAGCTTTTGTCCTGCTCAAGCAGAATCTTAGCTGTCTGTGTACATCCAAGGAATGCAGAATTCTCTCCCCCTTGTTCTGCGGATTTGGATAAAAAGTTGGCAGATGAATTGTTTGGTTAAGAGCCACAATGGAAACCACCTTAGGCATAAAAGTAGGATTTGTCCTCAGAGACACCCTGTCTGGGTAAAATATGATAAAAGGCTCTACAGCCATGAGGGCCTGTAGCTCTGAAACTCTTCTTGCTGAAGTAATTGCTAGTAGCACATAAGAACTTTGATCAGCGGTAGCAGCTGGTTCAAATGGAGGCAGGGTGAGCTTTTCCAACACATAACTGAGGTCCCATGCAGATAATGGTGATCTTCTAGGAGGCCTTAAATTTTTGGCTCCTCTAAGATACTGCTTTAGTAAAGGATGAGAAAAGATTGGTGGCTCTGTATTGTAATGAGCCAAAATGGCAGAGGCATGGATTTTGATTGATGAGAAAGATAGGCCTTTGTCAAGCATCTCGGTTAAATATTGTAATATCCGAGGAATAGTTGGTTCTGCTGTATCAGTTCCTTGTGCTTGATCCCAAGCACAGAATCTCTTCCATTTGTCAGCATAAGATTTTCTAGTACTAGGCCTCCTGGCTTCCAAACTGACATCAATCACAGCTTTACTGAGAGGTGTTATTTGTATGACTACATGATTAGCCATGCTACCGGGTACAGTGTCTGGAGCTGATTGTGCAGGATCGGATTTTTTTGCTGGGAAAGTAGTTGTGGTCTTTGAGGCAAGGTCCAAGGAGGACCTTGGGTAGAGGAGGAAAGGTGTAAACTGATAGGTTTCTCCAACTGAAGGATAGGGCGTCCACTTTCCATGTTTGTCCGTGATAAGTCCTTGTGCAGAATCTTTTCAATTGATAATTTTGAGGTGAGGCAAATAGATCTATGTCTGGGCTCCCCCATTTCTCTGTTATCATGCTGAAGACTTGTGTTTTGTTTTCCTGGCAGGAATTTAGCTTGAAGATGTATTTGGTAGGCCAAAGCTGTGTCCCACAGTGCCATGGCTAATCTGCAAACAGGGTATGAGTGTGTGCCCCCTTGCTTGTTTATACACCACATGACTGTGGTGTTGTCCATCTTTATCAGTAGTTGTCCTGGATGAAGTAAATCCTTGAAGGCTGTTATGGCATTTTGAACAGCTAGCATCTCTTTCTGGTTGATATGAAGATGCATTTGTTTTGCTGTCCATAAACCCTGAAAGCATCTTCCTGCCATGTGAGCCCCCCAGGCATAATCTGATGCGTCTGATGGCAGGGGGTAGAATGAAGGGCAGTCCCATGTTTTGGTGACATGCCTTTGCCCACCATCGAAACTCCTGTTGCAGGCAGGGAATGAGAGTAATCATTGTTTCCAGACTGTGTGAATGTTGACTCCATAAACTTTTTAGGTACCATTGAAGTTTCCTCATATGCAGTCTTGCATATGGAATTAGTAGGATGCAGGATGCCATGAAGCCCAGAGCCTGCAGAATTTGCCTTGCAGAAGACTGGGTTTTTGTTGCCATCAGTTTGAAGTAAGCAGTCAGTTGCCCTTGCTTGTCTGGCGTGAGGTAAGCCACCTGGGCACTTGGTTCCAAGCTTGCACCCAGGAATGTTATCTTTTGAGAGGGTACCAGTTGTGATTTATTTTCATTTATTGTGTACCCTAGGCATGTTAGAAGCCTTTTCACAAACTCCAGGTGTTCTGCTTGAATGAGACAGTCGTCCGAGTAAGGATATATTTGTATACTTCTTTGTCTGCAAAATGCAATTACTGGTGCAAGGCACTTTGTAAAGACCCTGGGCACAGTAGATAAGCCAAAGGGTAGTGCAGAGAATTGGTAATGCATTAAGCCTGCCTTGAATCTGAGGTATCTTCTGCACGATTGCCTTATTGGGACATGCAGGTATGCCTCTTTTAGGTCTAATGTTACCAGCCAAGCATTCTTGCCCAGCATGGGCAGAAGCTGCTGCAAAGTCAGCATTTTGAATTTTGGAATGTCCAGGTATGTGTTCAAAATCGATAAATCCAGTATTGGGAGCCAGGCCTTGTCCTTTCTGGGTACCAAGAATAGTCTTGAGTAAAAACCTTGTCCTTTTTCCTGTTCTGGTACTGGCTGAATTGCCCCCATATCCATGAGGGACGTAACCTGTTTCTGTGCCGCTGCCCATTGATTTTTTGGCAGATCTGGCCAAACATTTGCCATTGGTAGAGAATGGAAATGGAATTTGTATCCCTGTGATACTATGTTTAGCACCCACTTGTCCTGGGTTATTAACTGCCAATTTTGAGCAAAAAGTGCTAATTTTCCCCCTAAGGGTGCTGCCAAAAGATAAGTGCTTGGTGTAGGCAGAGGGAAGTCATTGGGACTGTTTTCTGTAGGTTTGCACTTTATCTCCTCCAGATTTGGAGGTAGAAGATCCCCATTGCTTTGACCTGTATGAATCTTGTGCCTGGTATCTGGAACCCTTAGGGCATCTGGATTTGCCCCTTTGAGCTCTGTCTGACACAGGAAAGGACCAATTTTTTGTAGGCCAATGTCTACTGAATCTTAGTGGCTGCACTTATAAGAAGTCTTTTACAGTTTGCATAGACTTAGCTTTGTCTTCCATTTTCTTTAAAACCTCTTCTGCCTTAATACCAAACAGAGTATCATGCTGTAAAGGTGCATCTAGTAATTTAGCTTTAACATGATTAGGCAAATTTTGTTCCTTTAGCCAGGCATGCCTCCTAATCACAGATCCAGTAACTGTGGCCCTGCAGGAGGCCTCTAAGGAATCAAAACCACATTGCAAAGTATGCTTTCCAACCTGTTCAGCTGCATGCAATAATTCCTGCAATTCTTTATTTTCTGCACATTCAGAAATCAACATAATTTTCTGTTTCAGCAATCCTATAACATGTTGCTAATACTTGAGCATATGAAACTGGCAGTTTAAGGCCCTAATTGCCAAGGTTGCAGATGTATAAACCTTGTTTACCCATCTATCCAGTGCCCTTGAATCTCTGTCAGAGGGGGTAGGATTTTTTGCTGTTAACTCCCTTTGGACCCTGTGAAATAATTTCAGGATCAGCAGCAGGGTTTCTAAATAAAAATTTGTGAGAGTCAGGGACCCTGTAATATCTCTCAGGCTTGCTGGGAGCCGGAGGTAAGGAGTCAGGGGTCAAGCTTGACTCCGAAAACACATCATCCACAATGTCTAAAACAGGGGGTATGGCTAAAGGCCTGTGCTGAGGGAGAAGAAGGAAATCCCTGAGCCTCTTTTTTGAATTCTGAGAAATCTTGACTCTCCCAGTGAAAATGCTCCCTCAAAGTATGCAAGGTTTCTCCAAATGAATAATCCTCAGGAGGTGATGCAGATGGTATAGACTCCTCTGCATCAGAATTCTCATAGGGAGGTATAGATAATTCCTGATCAGAAGAGGAATCAGAAGAAATAGAAACCTGATCTGAAGATTCATAATCAGTGTCTTGCCTAGGATCTTATCTGGAGGGGGATGGGAACCCCTGATCAAGGTAATAAGGTCTTCAGCCATTTTTATCATCTGTTTTTTAGGCATAGAGGCCTGTGCACGTGGCTCATGCGTCGTTTTTTTAGTTTTAGAAGTTGCTTTTGTCTTTGGTTTTGCAGCTGTCGTTGGTTTGATATAAAAATGTTGAGGCCTGAATACACCCTCAGAAGTCGGTGCCTATTCAGTGGCTCCGAACCCATCCGAGGGAGATACATCCGTGTGTCCATACATGCCAGACTCCACATGGGTGTCGGTAGGGGCCTGCGACTCAAAAGTAGCGGGTATCAGGGGCTGCAAAAGCGCCTCACTGAGTACCGGCGAACCGGTGACTGGCTTAGGAGAAGCTTCATCGGTTTTGGACCTCGACTGTCTCTCTCTCTGTGCTTTTCTTTGCATTTTTTATGTACTCCGGTAGTCCGATTGCTATCTGACGACATTTCTGGGTAGTTAAATCTATTTCCAAAATACTTTGAGGCAAAAATATACCGACGCTTAATAGTGCGTTGGTTAAACCTAGCAAAAAAATGACAGCCAGGCACATTGTGATCAGGGCCTAGGCAAGGAATACAGTATAAATGGAAATCCTTATGAGGTATTTGCTTCCCACAAGTAATACAATTATTAACTTTTTCTGACATCGGTATGGAGCAAGAAAAAAATTTCTCCAACGGGGTACTTAGCTTTAGTGATGACTTTGGTTCTGAAACTCAAACTCGAATATTTCAGGAGTCGGCCGACCGGCACTTGCGAAATGCTTCTGCTTCGGGCACCGCGCGGCAAGAAAGACTAAAGAAAAGGGTGTCTGCTGCTTGTTTTATACCCCCGACAACCTGACCTCATGGAAGAGGAGACAGCAACTGACGCAGGACCCAAGACTTTGGAATTCAGGCCGACTGAGGGCAACCTGCCAGCAGATTACCCAAATGTAATGACTGCAACAGTGAAACACGAAGAACATCAGAAAATACACCTCTGGACTTCCACCTGTGTCCCTTCTGGCCAGGGGTTTGGATGCTGACTTGTCTAAACATAGGCTAAATTCTTGGCTAGGTTTATAGCGGCCTCAGGGCCAATAGCCTAGTAACTTCCTATGATCCTATGTTCATGACGAAACCAGCATAGCCATCTTTCCATAATATTTGCAAGTTTATGTTGTGTTCTTTTTCTCACACACACATTTTTTACTTTGCCCTTGCACGATATTCCCAAAATGTGTCTTAACCATTTATGATAAGCAGCCTCAAGTTTACTCATGGCTGATGCTGTGATTGGCCACAGCTCAGCACCATATAAGAGTGCTGATAGTATAGCTTCACCTTTGTGGACAGTACAATGTTTTTAGATCTCCAGATTTTGGATAGTCTATTTGAATGCTGCACCTGCTTTTCCAAGTCTAACCAGCACTTCTTTCTAGCAATTACCTGTATGAGAGATGAAACTGCCAATGTGGCATAAGTTCTCTGTCATAGCTAATATTGATCCTGCAGCCGTTATGCCTTTGTTGTCAATCCATGCTTCACTGACCAACACTTTGCATTTGTCAGGATTCATTTTAAGGCCTACTTTCCACCATTTCTCCACTGATGTGGTCATTATCTGCATTCCACTCCATGTTGTTTCAATTAGAGTTATGTTGTCGGCAAAGTCCAAGTCACAGCTTGTTGTCATCCACTCATTCTAGTCTCACTGAGTTTTCATGCATAGCTTTCTGCATGACCCAGTCAATAACTATTGCGAATAACAAGGGAGACAGTATACATCCCTGTCGTACACTGGTGAATGAAGTAGTTCAGGACAATTCAGAAAATAAATAATTTCCAATAGAAAATGTGGACTAGTCCTAACAGGCATTTGATCCTTAAAAAAAACTGAAGCATGATTTCCTATGAATATAGACTTAGAGATAGTCAAGATCATGAAAGTAGAAATAACCATCAAAAAAGCATTTTCAACATCGCCAATCTGCCCAGCCCAAATAAGCAGAAGGCAAACCTGTCACTTAAAGTTTAAATCTCATGGATAGGAGAATACTATTGAGACTTCTGTGAACTTTCTATAACCAAACTAACAAGATGGAAGACACGGGGACAGATATGCAGAATTTCTGGTGTGGGGCCTACTCTCTCCAAAGGAGATCCAACATCTGATAGATCAGGCAGTCCAAATGTAGTGAGCTTACAGAAAACGTTTTCAAGACTATCATCAAACTAATCAAAATTGTGAAAATAACTACTTTTTCTATCAATTCTGGGGGAATTGGAACTACTCTAGGAGCACGGGCATCCTTAGTGGATGCCTCACTGACACAGACTTATTTGAGGACTGTGAAGCAACAGCAGCACCCCAATGCCAGCTTCAGAAGGGTGAGGACAGGAGAGAATTCCACTCTGGAATCATACTGGGAGAGAGAAGCATTAGGCTGATTCTCAGATGAAACTGTCATGAGATGACAGGCACACACAGGAGGTGAATATGAAGTTGCTCTACATTGGTACCAATTCAGACAGTATATGCATTGGAAACAAAGTTTTCTTCCCCTGATGGACAGAGTTTGCTTTTTATGGACATATCTCTCTGTTCAGGACAGAACTTTGCTGGCTACTCCCAAATTAGTCCTTTCTGATGTTAACTCTGCCTTAAAATACTTCCTTAAGATAATGCAGTGTTAATCCCTAAGCAAGCCTAATAAAGATGTCTACCAAAAACAGAAAGAGTTTAGAGGACTCCTGATTACATTGGGTGTTCAATAAAGAACCTTCTGTGAATCACCTGTTAACTTGCAAGTCTGCAGATATTCAACAATTATAATTCTAACTCAAAAAAGAAGTTATGTACTCATCATAATGGTCCATTTGAGTTGTTGCTCTTCATTTGTCTTCAAACTGTGGGAACACGGATACGGGACGGATCCGACTCAGCTGCATTTCTCTAGCATCGGATCCAAGCTTCTCCCTTATCCATAATGGCCTGTGTCTCCTTCCTCCCTTCAGATCGAGTTTGCTGCCCACCATAGCAACCCAACCTGACACAATGCCTTACCCCTTGGCACAAAAACCCAGATAGCAAAATAAGAAATGACCAGTTATGCCAAAGAAAGGGCCATGTCCTTTCCAGCCAGACCACCACACAGCCCACATAAGGCAGAGAGAGAAGGAGGGAGGGACGGCTGAAGACAAATGAACAGCAACAACTCAGATGGAATGTTATGGTGACTGCATAACTTCTTTATCTGAATTTGTTGTCTTAATTTGGTCTTCAACCTGTGGGACAGAGTCCCCAGCTATCAAACACCTGAGAAGCCCTCATGGAAAGATATTCCATAACACGGTGGAGTCAAAGGATGCCCTACTTCTGGAGAGAAGGTCCAACTTGTAATGGGAGAAGAAAGTATGCAAAGATGCCCAGGTAGCCGCAGAGCAAATGTCATCCAATGAAACTCTGGACCAAAAGGCAGCTGAAATAGCCACAGACCTAGTAGAATGCATCTTAACTTGTCCTGGTGGAGATGATCATTTGGTTGAATATGCCAAGTGTATACACTGAGAAATCCAACAAGCAATGGTGACCTTTGATACAGGTTTCCCTAAAAAGGGCTAAGAATAGGAAATGAAAAGTTGATCAGACTTGCGAAAGGCCTTTGTTCTGTGCAAGTAAAAACATAATTGTCTATGAACATCCAGCAGGTGCAATTTATATTCTCCCTTATTCTGAAAGTTTGGGAACAAGACAGGGAGATTGATAACCTGACTAATGTTTGATTCTGAGGCCACTTTCAGCAAAAAGGAAGCACTAGTGCACAAAGATACCATGTCTTTATGGAAGATCATGTCAGAAGGCTTAACCAATAAGGCCTGAAACTCCGACACTTTTTAGCTGAAGTAATAGCAATCAGGAAGGCTGTCTTCTGTCTTCCAAGACAGGAGCTGCAGATCCACTGAAGCAGCGTGCTCAAAGGGGGAAGCAACCAAGGCTTGAAGGACCAAAGTAAGGACCCATGGACGCGTGGGATCTTGATTGGTGGCTTAAAACGAAAGGTACCCTTCAGAAACACTTTTCAGAGTTTAGAAGAGGCTAGAGAAGCTGAATTATCCCCTGTGTGGAAGTTAGAAATAGCTGCCAGCTGAACTTTAACTATTGAGAAGCTGGCACCCTGTTGAAAATTACCTGCCAGAAACTCTAAGATAACAGGAACTGGAGCCATGAAGGGATCCAAATCACGTTGAGATGCCCAAACAGACAAATGTTTCCACTTACTAAAGTAAACCTTCCTTGTGGAAGACTTATGAGCCACTACCAAAATCTTCTTAACAGGAGAAGATAGCCCGGGACTCCTAACTATCATGGGAAATGGAGCAGCCAAGCAGTGAACAAACCCCTGGAGCTGGGGCTACAATCGAGTCTATAATTCTCTTGATCAACAGGGGAGCCTGAGCTGAACCTCCAGGTGCCAAGACTCTGAATGGAAGGCTTTGCTCCGAAAAACTAGGAGCCAAAGCCACCCCCTCGAATCTGGCACCAAGGCTATGGCTCTGCCAACCAACCCGTTCGAGGCAATGATCGGCATTGAGGTACCATTGCCACAGACTCCTTGACACTGAGGGTCCTTGGACCCAAGGGCTTCAAAACCAAAGTCGGATCAGAAAAGAAGTTATTAGGATGAAGGTGGACTGCATGCCCCCAGTCCCAGATGGGGAGGGGGCAGGCAAGACTCCCACCTGTATGTGTGCAGATGACCCTCCACATCATCCTATCCACCCTGGCTTCAGAGAGGCTACAGGTGGACCTAGCAGAAGAGGCCACTGACACCGGCCTAGACAGATGGTGTGGTGAAGCAGACACCAGTGAAAGGCTCCAAGACACCTCCGGCTCTGGAGAGAAGCAAGGGAAATGGAGCCAGGGGGAACTTGAGTCGAGACCCTGGTGAGATTACACCAGTGGCTCGGCCGAAGAGGAGCAGTCAGGGGACCGCTTCCTCGGCCAATCCCGGTGCCTGTGCTTCTCTCCATCTCTGGTCTTTTTGGTGAGAGGTTGAGTCCCAGAGGCCGGGGCAGAAGAGGAAGCTTGGGCCTCCACAGTAGGAGGTGGAAAAAGGCCCTTAAGTATAAGTTTATTCCTCCTTAAGTATAAGTTTATTCCTTCTATCAATGTGTGGGGACTGAACCCCGAGCAGATAGAACAGGAGGAATCAAGGTGCTGGATGCCTACGCACGCGTGTGGCCATCAAAAGGGGAAAGCTTATGGCCACACTCTGTGCACTTCCTAAATCCCAGTTTGGGAGTCTCTGCCATAGCAGAGCAAGAGAGACCCACCAGCAGACACACACACACACACACACACACACACACACACACACACACACACACACACACACACGCACGCACACGCACACACGCTTTTAAAGACAACTAGAGGGAAACAGGAAAAATATATATATTTTTTTGGCTATAAACTGATGCCTGAGGGTGAGAAGATCCGTTTTCTCACAGGTTGAAGACTAAATGAAGACAACAACTTCAGATCTATTTTTTATTACCTTAAAATAAACACCTCATAACTCAGCAATCCTTGGTTTTAAATCAGTGCTCTTGTTGCAGATTAATCCCTTTTCTCCATTCTTCTGTCAAGATGCTCCTCAAAGGAAGGAACTAATTGAGTAAATATACTGTGTTCTCCTGGATAAGATTTTCCAAGTCGTGCTGGTATCCTCTATGCCCATGGATCTTAAGGGGTCATAACAGAAAGGCTAGTAAAAATCCTATGGTTACCTGCTTGAACTGTGGAAGCCAACAGCCACGTCCCTTGATCTTGGTTGGATCAGAGTTAGCCTTGGAGTCTATAAATTGTAATCCTGAAAGTTATTTATGTGTTCTCTTCAATGTTGGGTCACTGATTCCTTATGGTGAGGCAAACCTCTGACCCAAATCTATTCCTGTTAGTAAAATCATCCAAAGAATGCACATAGGAGATGGTTCAATGTGTTAAGTCCTTCTATTGTATGAGGTTAGGCAGATGCACGTGGTCATCTTTGGATGATTTTAACTAGCTGGGAGAATCTTATTTAATATTTTCATTAATGACTTCCATCACTGCATCCCAAATGCTAAACTTGTTCAATATGCAGATGACTCTATCATCTGCTCAGCTGATTCTCCCTCCAAACATATGGAACTAACTCAAACTGCTTTTACTCAAGCTAACTTTAGTTGCACTGAGACCTGGATGCTAAATAACCATTTAGCCTTTAATGCAACTAAAACTAAGCTTATGGGTTTCTCCCCCACCAAGAACTACACAATTGATAAAAAGTCCTTCATTATAAAAAGCCAAAACATGATCCCCATTGAACTAGCCTTTCAAACCAAGCTTCTCGGTGTCTTTATTAATGAACAGCTAAAATCTGATATACACATTTAAGCTAACATCAAGAAAATTCACCAAAAGCTAGGTATGCGTTACCGGCATTATCGCTACCTAACCACCTCAACCAGGCTAACCCTCGCCACCTCTTACCTACTCCCCTCCCTCACTTATGGAGCTCAAATTCTCACCAACCTTCAAAGTACCATCAAGGCTAAGCTGGCAGCCTGCTACAATAAAAATTGTCAGGTTTGCTACAAATTCCAAAGCTTCCTCTCACCACTGCATTTCCTTACATTCACTGAACTGGTTACAACTCCCTAATCATCTATCTTTCATTCAACTCTCCACTGCCCATAAACTCATTTTCAGTCCTTCCCATTGCCCTTCATTATCTTCCACTTTCACAATGCACCATCCTGGCCATTCTCTTAGATCCACCAATCAAAACCTACTTGAACTGCACAAACCTCTTCGCACTCCATAACAACCCCTATTAGCCTTCTCTCTTGCACGAAAATGGAACTCACTTCCTCCCCTCATTCGGACCACACAAAATCATTCTGCCTTTAAGTCCCTTCTACACTCTTATCTATCCTCCACCTGGGAATGTTCCTGCTCACATCCCTCCTAAATTTCTCCTATTTCCTTTCTCATAGTTATTCTCCATTGTATTAACTGCCAATAAATGTGAATGTATCTTGCAGCTATCTCCTATAACTGTATTAACTATCAACAAATATTGTAGTGTACATGGAGCTTCCTCTCCTATAATTGTATAAACTACCAACATTTGTTTTTTGTACTAACTGCTCATATTTTGTATATACTTTCTTGTATTAACTGTCAACAAACAGTCTATGGTACATAGAGCTTCCTCTCCTATAATTGTATAAACTACCATTATTTGTATTTCTTGTACTAACTGCTCAAATTTTGTATATACTTTCTTGTATTAACTGATAAAATAATTTTGAATGTACTTGGAGCTTTCTTCCCCTGGCCTCCATTCTAAAAGGGCTCATTATGGCCCAATGGACTTTCCCGGTTAACAAACCACAAATAAATAAATAAATATGGCCTCGTTCTTTTATCATTTATTATTAAAAATATTGAAACCTATCTTTAAGGCTGATATTTGCGAGACATATTTAAGCTCTTACAGTACTGGCATATGTTATTTGGTGAAACTGTACAGGCCACTCCTAAATAGCCTTGCTCTTGGTCAGACTATCATTTGGATTACTAGTAACATTACATAGTAAGTTTGAACACTCTTTGGTAAGGGCCTTGGAGTAACTGATAAAGAGTTGGTTGGTGGCAGTGATAACAACCTTATAGTCTGGGCAGAATTATTAAACCTATGCCAGCTTTTCCCAGGTGTGTGTGTGTGTGTGTGTGTGTGTGTGTGTGTGTGTGTGTGTGTGTGTGTGTGTGTGTGTGTGTGTGTGTGTAAATCAAATCCCAAAGTGTGTGCGTCAGCTACTTGGGCAGGGACATGAAGCACTGGTTGGACAGAGAGGGTACTCGAAGTTTTGGCTTGACCACTCGGCTGAGATCTCAACCCTATAGTTCTACCAGTGGGGAGTCTTATTGGGGATCTGGAGAAAGAGAGAGAAACCAGCCCCAGACTGACTGTGATCTCTGTGTGCTCTTAAGAGAAACTGTACTTTACTGTGTGTGTACTTGTCAAACTCCCACAGTGTACATCCCTCACTGTTGCCAGTGGTGAGGATTAAGGCTCCTTGATTACTGGGTCAGTGCAGGAACGTCACAATATGCCTCTTCTTGCATAAAGGTTTTGGTAACCCAAGTGGGATGGTCTAGGGAGGACTCCCAAGGCAATGGGGATTCCACTATGTGGACTGTCTCAAGACTTTGAGGGGCTGGCTGTACTGACTTGACAGAATATGGAAGACAAGGACCCAAAGAGCTCTGTGGGGGAAAAGGCAGATCCAAGCAAGGAAGGGAAGCCTGCTCTCTAGTCCAAGAGAGGACTCTCTTGAAGGCCTCAAAAGCCAAAGTCAAAACAGGCCTCAACGTCATCCTGGTAGCATTCATGGACTCCAATACCGGCCAGCTCCAATGAACTGTCTGACTCGGCTCCAAGGCCATCACTGATGACAAGCTAGCCACTGCCACTGCACCGAAGGGAAAGGACTGCTATGACAACTAAGGAGTCCAGCCCAATACCATGGCACCAACACCTCAGCTCCAAGATGCATCAAGGTCACAGGTACTCTGAATTCAATGGATCAGGGACACAGCCGCAGTTGACACGGAACAAGCCTTCAGATCTGACACAGACAAACCCCAGGAAGCACTTAGATCCAGAAGCCCAAAGTCAAATAGTTGGATCAGGAAAGATGCTATGATCTGATGAGGGAATGGACCAAGGCCCAAGACTCCAACAAGAGTCAGAGCCAGGGAAATCCCTCAGCTGGATCTAGGTACTGAGGAACTTCCTCATCATTCTGTCAATGTCTCTTCAAATAGGCCTCTGGTAGACACCCTATGAAAGGATTTTTCTTGCAGAAAAAGGTGACAGGAGTCCGGGAGATGCTGGTTCCAGTAAGAACCATGGCTCTGGGAGTGGAGGATTGAAGGATCCAACTGCAATGGACTCCAAAAGATGGAGAAGAGTCAGAAGGCTTCTGTAACTCTGGTGCTAGGCCTTAGGGATGTGAACGATCCAGAGGACACTTCTTAGACTCCTTATGCCTTTCCTTACACTTGTCCCTAGCCATTTCTCACTCCCACTCTTATCTGCTATGATCTTAGAAGCAGGGGACGAAGAAGAATGTTGACAGGGAACTTCTGTCACTGTGGCAGGGACAGCCTCTTAAGTACCAGGATGTTTCTTCTTTCAGTTAGTGTTCTAGTATCAAAAGCAGTACAAATCAAACCTCATCTAAGTGGGGGCCCCTAAGCAATAAATGCATTTAGTGTGAGCATGCAAATTAGGAATTTTGTGGCCACAAACCATACACATTTTATATCCAAAGGGTTTCTGTACCATCACGACAACCACTACAACTACAACAAACAAGAAAAAGCAGCAGTAGGCTACTACTACTACAATATGGTTTAAAGGAACCTCAAAGGAAGTTAAAGCCCAAACAGGTACTAAATAAGAGAGAGAAAAACGTATGTATCATAATGGGAAGACGGTAGATGAAGAAAAAGCTGACCGATTAAGACAAAGTACCAAAGGGGAAGAGAGAAAAAAATGCCCAAATATCAAACTTAGATGTCATCCAAGCCCTGAACCAAGAGATAATTTGTGAAGCAAATGAGCAATAAATGAGACTGGAAGTAATTTGTTACTACAAGGGGAATTACAGGTAAGGGGTGCACTCTGAGCCTTAGATTCAAAGTCTGAGAGTGGCCAAAGTCGGATCCTAGTCAGATCCCCATTCGTTGAGGAATGGATGGAAGAGACAACATTGTATTTTTCTTACAACAGGTGACCCTATATGTGAAATTCAGAAAATATGCACTAGTCAGATAATTAATAAGCCGACAACCTAACAAATGAAGTCAAGTGCTGTGACCCCCCCCCCCCAAACAAGTGAACGGGTATCCCTGAGTGAGGACAGGGATCAGGAGTAAATAAAAGCATTGCTGGCAATGAAATTGAAGCAGTGCTGGAAACATTAAGTAATCCAATTCCATTATTTTTATTACAGACCTCAATCGCTAAGTAATAATATTTGTCAAACCAGGAAATTAAACAGTGAAGGCTGAAAAAATATAGTTATAGTTTAACTGTAACACACACAGTAAATTACATTAATTTTTAATGTGTGTGTGCATGTATATGTGTGTATATACATATATATACACACATATATATATATATATATATATATATATATATATATATACACACACACACACACACACACACATACATATGCACGTATATGTACATATATGTATATAAAACTCTCATAAAACTTACTGATGAATTGCTGTACTGCTGAAAAGTTTAAGCACAAGGTCAACTGCTGTACTGACTAATGTATAATTAATAATGTACAACAAATTAAGCAGATATTAATGTAGTGGAAAAGGATCATTATTTACGCATTTCCCCTGTGCTCAAGAAGAGACTATTTATCTTAAGTCTTTAAATCATTTTAGACTGCAAAACTAATTTGAAACACAAAACTGTTACTTCTGTAATTACACTTTATTAGACATCATGCTGTTTAATAAAAAATGTTTTTTGCTGTAGTAATTAAGCTCTTATGAGCTGCTTTATCATAACATCTGTTCAGTTTTAACTTCAAAACTTAATCACTCTCAAACTACATTTTATTATTTTTATTCAAGAATGTATCTATAAAATAGTTAAAAACAATGAATTAAAATACTTCCACACAACAGTCATCTCACATCGATAAACATTTGCTAAATGGTTGAAAAAAGAAAATGTCACAAATCCACATAAAAGAAGAAAAATAAAAGGAGCATCTCACCTTTTAACTTCCATCTGTTCTTTTAGCTTGCTGTACATTTCTAGTGCTAAACATGGAAGCAAAAACATTAAAATTGCCTATAAACAAGAAAGCTAAGTTAACAAAAAATGCACTAGTAGTGGTACCTCACAAATCATCAGTTTCAATCTCTCTTTATACTTTAATTAGGACGGTGCAAGTGTTAACATATGTTCTGAAGAGAAGAAAGCACTTTTGATATACTAAGCTTAACTGTTTTTTTTCAACAGCTTGTAATATTGTGAAAGACCAGATTTAATGCAGGTCATTCTCTCACATCTTACTACGATTTCTTTAAATTTACTTCATACATGTCTGAAGCACAGAGACTGCTCTCAGACATGATACCCTCCACTGAAGTGCATTCTCATAGTTTAGATGAACACACTGCTGCACACCAATAAGTAAGCAAACACAAATTTAACGAATATGGCCTAATTCCAAAAGAACTGCTCTCAAGTTTATGCGACCACTTGCACTGAAAACAGGTCTTTTTGAATCAGGCCCTTAGTGTACGCCTGTTAACAGATAGGCCTGACACTGAAGTAAGTCACTTACACTGAGAGCAAATATTTTGGAAACAAGGCAGACGTACACTCAGAACAACTCCTTTGGAATCTGGCACACTGTGCGTGTATGTGTGTGTGTGTGTGTGTGTGTGTGTGTGTGTGTGTGTGTGTGTGTGTGTGTGTGTGTGTGTGTGTGTGTGTGTGTGTGTGAATATATGCATACATTTATATTTAACATACTCTAGTGAAAGGAATAACCTGATATTAAACCACATTTTTGAATCGTTCTCTTCTAACCTCATTTTTCATATCCTTTAAACAGTAACACTTGCTATCATCTCACTGTGTCCCATAAATATGTGCAACTAGGATGAAATATTTGTGTATTAAAGCTCTACAGACAGTTAACAGAGTTTACTGCTGCAAAAAGCGATCAAAAGCGCCCTGTTGAGTTCTGGAGGTCATGAAAGGAGGAACACTGAAGTGCTTGCAGTTACAGTAACTGGGATTGTCTTTTAATGCCAAAACTTTTTAATATATTGAAAGTTTTGGTGTTAAGTATGGAACTGTGTTGCAAGTGCTTGCAAGTTAATGTAACGGCTAGGGAAAGGGATAAATTTACTATTTGCACATGTGCTTGTGTATGTGAAGCATGTAGGAGTGTCTGGTTTAGTGGTAGTGTTAGAGAAAGGGTTTTTCGTAAAGTAAGGTATATGGTTGTGGTTAGCATGAATTAGAAAAGATATACCCCCGGATTCAGTAATCTTCCGTGCAGGACTAGATTAGTCCTGCGTGGAAGCGACCGTTTAGGAGCAGCACGGCAGCGCGGCATGCATATTAATGAAGACACGCTGCCTGAGCTCCTAAATGGATACAGAGTGTGGACGAGTGCAGGGGGCATGTCTGAGAGCAGAGCTCTCACAATATACATGCCCCTGCAATCAAGAACTGCAGTTTAGCAATAACAATGAACGAGACCGCTCATAGGGAGTTGCATACCCCCAGCAACACCCCCCAAGATTATAAGAGCAATAGTTAAAATATAATAATATAAACAAGTACATTTTTTTTATCAAACAGATAAAATTGAACCATAGGTGCGTGGATTTGCCCATTGCTTAGCTACATATACTAGAGCTTAAATGGCACAAGAAGATAAATATCAAGATAAATGCAAATGAAGCAGTACTGCAATAGTGTAGTGGTCACAACATTCGCCTTATGAGCAGTCATTCCCGGTTCGAGTCTCACTCCAGTACATTCCATTTTCCATGTGAAATCACTTTATGAACAATATTTTGTGTTGCATAACCTACTAAATAACATATATTTGTGAAGTGGAGTACTGCATTAAATGCAGATGTGAGGTGTCATTGTAATAATGTTGTAAAATCCACAGATAAACATAAGTGCCCCATATAGTTTATGTACACATGAATCAGGGATACAAATCAAAGGTATTATGTGTAATCAATGATAAATCCATAGAGTGCCCAAATCCACCACCTTCCCAAGAACCATTTTACATTTTTGTCTAAATTAGTGTGGGGGTAAGCAGGACTAAGCTCTATTAAGCAAGTTTAAGCCTGTTTGCATGGGGGTAAGCAATGCACACATAGGTGAAGCAATATTAAAGCTAACTCTCTGTAAGCATATTTAACTGGAGGTTAACATTGCTTACCTTCACGCAAACCCGCTTACAATTGCTTAAAAGTGCCTTAATCACCCTGTATGCAACAGCCACTGTTCTGCCCAGAAACAAAATAAATAGCCCTTGCAGGTCTTGAACCCAGGACCCTTTACACTACAGTCACAGTAGTTAACCAGTAAGCTATCACAGCAGTACATAAGATTGAGGTATCATCAAACAGATCCTCGCTATAGGAATATTAAACTTAACATGTGAAAGGAATCTATATACAGTTTTCTGTTGTATAACCTACTACATAACATAAATATGTGAACTGGAGTGCTGCATTAAGTCCAGATGTGAGGTGTCATTGTAATAAAGTGTTGAAATCCCCTAATAAACACAAGGACCCCATACAGTGTACGTACAAATGAATCATGGATACCAAACACATTTATAACATGTAATGAATAATAAATCAATGTCAAACACCAAATTGTATGCAAATTAAAAATTAAGCAACGCTAAGCTTTGCACAGCCCTGCTTACTAGGTGTAAGCAATGTGTAGGCCAGCTAAGTCAGTTTGCCCACTGGTATACCCCTTTAAGCAATGCCAACCTTAGGTAAGCAGGTTTGCCCATAGCTTAGCATTTTCAAAACCGTCCAGTCACGGCAAAGTGCGGGAAATCGGCCCTATTTAAACCCAACAGGTGGGAATACATCTCATAACTGGTTGCAGCTTCCTCCTGTAGGCACTATGACCGGTGTGGGAGAGGGGTGCACTTTTGGGCACAGTGCTGGGGCATCCAGGAGTCCAAAGTCATGGCAGGACTCCTTGTTAAAGACCATGACCAGAGACTGCTGCAGCGCCAGTTCCAGGGTTTCCCAATATAAAGTGGAAGCCTGGGACCATCTCGCCTGTGACCTCACCAGTGCCACTGGCATAGCTCGAACTGGTGAGCAGGTCAGGCATCACTACGCCGACCTAAAGCGGAGAAAGAGGGAGCTCTTGGATCAGTGGATCCAAGAGACTAGGTGGACAGGGGATGTCCCATTTGTGTGTATCAGTCCACTACCTGTTTAATAATTGCTAGCTCATGTATATTATGGATAGGTATGGCTAAATATTCATGTCTTTGACAGCGGCAGACGAGCGGGCTGTGAACCGGGAAGCCCATGCCTGTAGATTGCAGAGGTTGCATCGCGAGGCAGGTTAATAATACTCTTGCATGTACTGTCATAAGAAATAAATCTAAAAGTAGTAGAAAGTTAATTGCTAGTATAAAACCTGTATTGTTTAAGGCATGTACTGAATACACCAGACAATATGGCAGGAAAAGTCTCACATAGGTTGTATGTAAATAAAAGGTTAACAGCCTGACAATAAAGGTCTAACTGCTGGACTGCTTGCGTTTACTCTGGTATCCTATGGTAATGTAGTGTTGCAATCTCTTAAGAGTACTGTTGTATTAAGCACTCCACACTGTGCTACA